>NC_140000.1:3119054-3349054 GCF_964263955.1 Coregonus lavaretus | reverse complement strand
TGTTCCGTTAAGGTTTGTTCGTGTTGTAACCTTAGACGTCACGCATCGTTGGTTATTGTTTTGATCGTGTTGATCAGTTAATAAATATATATTATGTTCACCTTCAACGCTGCGCATTGGTCCTCTCTCGTAGACGAGCGTGACATTATATGACCCCCTTTCAAACAGTCACTTATTTATCACTTTCTTGCAGATATACAGTGCATTCAGAAAGTATTCATACCCCTTAACTTATTCCACATGTTGCTTTCTTACAGCCTGAATTCAAAATGGATTCAATTATAACATTTTCTCTCACGCAGCTACACACAATACCCCATAATGACAAATTGAAAACACGCTTTTGAAATTTTTGCAAATGTATTGGAAATTACATACAGAAATATCTCATTTACATAAGTATTCCCACCCCTGAGTCGATTAAAGCTGTGTCTTACTTGATAAATCTCCAAGAGCTTTGCACAACTGGATTGTAAAATATATGCATTATACAATATATAGACAGACATTTTTTTTTTGCCATAGGTTTTCAAGCCGAATTAAGTCAAAACTGTAACTAAGCCACTCAGAAACATTCAATGTCGTCTTGGTAAGCAACTCCAGTGAATATTTGGCCTTGTGTTTTAGGTTATTGTCCTGCTGAAGAGGGAATTTGTCTCCCAGTGTCTGTTGGAAAGCAGACTGAACCAGGTTTTCCTCTAGGAATCTGCCTGTACTTAGCTCTATGCCGTTTATTTTTATCCTAAAAAAGTATCTAGTCCTTGCCAATGACATGCATACCCATAACATGATGCAGCCACCACCATGCTTGGAAATATGAAGAGTGGTACTCAGTGATGTGTTGTGTTGGATTTGCCCCAAACATTAGGCTTTGTATTCAGGGCATTAAGTTCATTTCTTTGCCACATTATTTGCAGTTTTACTTTAGTGCCTTATTGCAAACACAATGCATGTACAGGTTTCCTTCTTTTACATTTACATTTTAGTCATTTAGCAGACGCTCTTATCCAGAGCGACTTACAGTTAGTGAGTGCATACTCTGTCAATTAGGTTAGTATTGTGGAGTAACTACAATGTTGATGATTCATCCTCAGTTTTCTCCTATCAAAGCATTAAACTTTCTAACTGTTTTAAAGTCACAATTGGCCTCATGGTGAAATCCCTGAGCGTTTTCCTTCCTCTCTGGCAGCTGAGTTAGGATGGACACCTGTATTTTTGTGGTGACTGGGTGTATTGATACACCATCCAAAGCATAATTAATAACTTCACCATGCTCAAAGGAATATTCAATGTCTGCTTTATTTGTACCCATCTACCAAAAGGTGCCCTTCTTTGCGAGGCATTGGAAAACCTCCCTGGTCTTCATGGTTGAATCTATGTTTGAAATTCACTGCTCGACTGAGGGACCTAATAGATAATTGCATGTGTGGGGTACAGAGATTATGTATTCGTTCAAAAATCACTATTATTGCACACATAGTGAGTACATCTAACTGATTATGTGACTTGTTAAGCACATTTTTACTCCTGAGCTTATTTACACTTGCCATAACAAAGGGGTTGAAAACAAATTGATTAGATTACTAGATACTAGACTCTGTCAATATGTTTTTGGAAGTGGCTCTGCATTTCTTGCATACATATCATATTTATGTAAGGATTATGATGACTTTCTAAAAGGACAAAGCTGTTTATGTGTGTTCCCTTGTCTCCACTGTCACCACATCCCTCGATGCGTGCAAACAGAGCATCTATATCAGGGATGGGCAACTCCAGTCCTCGGGACCTGATTGGTGTTACACTTTTTCCCCAGCCCCAGCTAACACGTTTGACTCTAATAATCAAGTGCTCATGGGTTTCAGTTTAGAATGCAATAAGTTTAATCATCTGTGTTTGCTAGGGATGGGGAAAAAGTGTGACACCCCTCCGACCCCCAAGGACTGGAATTGTCCATCCCTGATCTATATGGTAGGACCAGTACCAGACCTGAATGAATGTGTCTGTTTTGAATATTCACGGAGACAGAATGATGTGGTTGATAGCAGAGACGTCATGCCCAAAGGGGGCACAGGGTCACTTGCCCCCTCAGATTTGTGATGTTTAAATTTGTCTTGTTATATTTTCTCTGTCATACTACTAACCATGAAGTTGGCTTTAGCTAGCCCAGATAGGATCCCAATCTCCCAACCTAATAACTACACTGAACAAAAATATAAACGCAACATGTAAAGTGTTGGTCCCAAAATCCCAGAAATGTTCCATTTGCACAAAAAGCTTATTTCTCTCAAATTGTGTACACACATTTGTTTACATCCCTGTAAGCAAGCATTTCTCCTTTGCCAAGATAATCCATCCACCTGACAAATATGGCATATCAAGAAGCTGATTAATCAGCATGATAATTACACAGGTGCACCTTGTGCTGAGGACAATAAAATGCCACTCTAAAATGTGCAGTTTTGTCACACAACACAATGCACAGAAATTTCAAGTTTTGAGGCAGCGTGCAATTGGCTTACAGACTGCAGGAATGTCCACCAGAGCTGTTGCCAGATACGTTTATGTTAATTTCTCAACCATAAGCCAAGGCGGCTTTAGAGAATTTGGCAGTACTTCTAACTGGCCTCACGACTTCAGACCACTTGTAAAGCAGCATATGGGCGAGCTGTTGGCTGATGTCAACGTTGTGAATGCCCCATGGTGGCATTGGGGTTATGGTATGGGCAGGCATAAGCTACGGACAATGAACACAATTGCATTTTATCGATGACAATTTGAATGCACAGAGATACCGTGGGATAGTGTACGTGCACAAAGTGAGTTTGTAACATGTATATCATTCTTGCTTGTTGTTCTTTATAGTTACTACCATTGCCTATTGTAAGTTGCCTCTCTGTGTTTTACTGTGTTGTGTAATACTCCGCAGGTAGCATTATGCCATTAATACAGCCCTTCCTTTGTTAATAGCGTTGTTGCTCTACTTGTGCTATCAGTTATTGTGCATATTCATTACCCCTGTTATCTGTCCATTACAGGACCACTATCATTCCACTACCTTTCCATGTCCATTTCATCCGTTTGTGTCAATAAAGTATCCTTGGATGTAACTCTGAGGTTGCCTTATTCCCCTCTTACCGAGGGAGGTGAAAGCGCAACCTGGTCTCAAAACATTTCAAGGCAAAGGGTGGCTACTTTGAAGAATCTCAAATCTGAAATATATTTTGATATGTGTAACACGTTTTTGGTTACTACATGATGCCATATGTGTTATTTAATAGTTTTGAAGACTTCACTATTATTCTACAATGTAGAAAATACACAAGACACAGAGGAGGAGAAACTATCCAACACCCTGGGAGAGAGAACGAGTGACCTCAGTCGAACTCATAGCCAGAAAGATGGGTTAGATACAGGAGAGGAGGAGGTTACCCCGGATGCCATCACCCCTGCTCCTGTGATCAGGCCAACGGGCAGGCGGAGCGAGAGGTCATAGTGATAGTGATTCACACCCAGAGAGAGACAGACAACCCATACAACCTCTTGGCTGAGATTAACCACACAGAGGTAGAGGTAGAGGGCCTTCAGGGCAAGCCAGTCAGTCTGCCTGCTCTGATCCTCAAGTCAATTGTATTTAAATTCATATTCATTAAAGATTTTTAGTCAAGACTTGAAAAGTGCCATTTATTTCAAATGATAATTATTCAGTGTCTGCAACCCTCAAGAACCAGGGTGAGTCTGGGTCCCCCTTTAACTGGGCAAACACAACTTGCATATCGTCATAGACTAGGCGGAAACGTTCATCTTTTAACTTTGCTTAAATAAAACAATGCATTTTTCATAGTGAGCAAGAGTTTTCTATGATGATTAAAGTTTTTTGGTCGCGCCCTCCACTTTTTTTGTCAAATAATACATCTAAAAAAAATGTAATAAGTTAATTATTAAAAGCATTAAAATTGGGATTGGGATGTTTCCCACTTATTTATACAACCTACTCCACAAAGTTTAGAGAAATGTTCTGAAATTAATTAAGAATTAAACAGAAGAAAATCAGAATTGAAGGCAACTATAATGCAAAGAATTTAATGGTCTATGGTTCAATCCTGTTTCTGGTCTAATGAATAATTAATATTGTTCCTCCTCTTCCTTGTGGCAAGCGCAGCAGCACACTGCCCTCCAAAGCCTGCAAAAAAAACGCCGGACTGCCCCTTTCCTCGCCCTGCATGGAACATCCAGGGTCACCTCCTTGGTGACGTGTGGGGTGACGTCCAGGGTGACCACAGCAACATCCTCTGGAAAGGGACAAAAGTGGGGCAGAATGTAAATAAATGCAAACCGTAGGTTCTAAACACTGGCCAGTTGAATGGGATCTTTTATTTCAGCTCATGAAACATGGGACCAACACTTTACATGTTATCATGATGAACGGCACCTGTCAGAGTGCTTTCTATAAGTCTTACTCACCTGCTTGGATGTCAGATGGCAGAGTGGCGTAGACGGCCACCATGAGAGGCTTTTCTTCAGGTGTGACGTCCGCAACCTCCAAGAGTGCAGAAGCAGGGTATTTATCTGTGTTAGGGGTGAGGTCCAAAACCTCCAGCTGAGAACAAGCCGGATCTGCCTCTGTGTTAGGGGTGATGTCCACAACCTTCAGGTGGGTAGAAGCCGGGTCTGCCTCTGTGTAAGGGGTGATGTCCACAACTTCCAAGTGGGACGAGACGGGTTCTGCCTCTGTGTTAGGTGTGACGAATACAATCTCCAAGTGGGAAGAGACGGGTTCTGCCTCTTTGTTAGGGGTGATTTCCACAACCTCCAGGTGAGAAGAAGCCGGGTCTACCTCTGTATTAGGGGTGATGTCCACAACCTTACGGTGGGAAGAAGCCGGGTCTGCCTCTATGTTAGGGGTGATTTCCACAACTTCCAGCTGGGAATAAGCCGGGTCTGCCTCTGTGTTAAAGGTTATGTCCACAACAACTAGGTGGAAAGAAGCCGGGTCTGCCTCTGTGTTAGGGGTGATGTCCACAAGCTCCAGGTGGGAAGAAGCAGGATCTGCCTCTGTGTTTGGGATGATGTCCACAAGCTCCAGGTGGGAAGAAGCCAGGTCTGCATCTGTGTTAGGGGTGGTTTCCACAACCTCCTGATAGGAAGAAGCCGGGTCTAACTCTGTGTTAGGGGTGAGGACCACAAACTTCAGGTGGGTAGAAGCCTTCTTAGCCTCTGTGTTAGGGGTGATGTCCACAAGCTCCAAGTGGAAAGCAGCCAGGTCTGCCTCTGTGTTAGGGATGATTTCCATAACCTCCTGGTGGGAAGAAGATGGGTCTGCCTCTGTGTTAGGGGTGATGTCCACAAGCTCCTGGTGGGAAGAAGCCAGGTGTGCCTCTTTGTTAGGAGTGATGTCCACAACCTCCAGTTGGGAAGAAGCAAGGTGTGCCTCTTTGTTAGGGGTGATGTCCACAACCTCCAGGTGAGAAGAAGCCGGGTCTGCCTCTGTGTTTGAGGTGATGTCCACAACCTCCAGGTGGGAAGATGCTGGGTCTGCCTCTGAGTTATGGGAGATGTCAACAACCATACGGTGGGAAGAAGCCGGGTCTGCCTCTGTGTTTGGGGTGATGTCCACAAGCTCCAGGTGGGAAGAAGCCGGGTCTGTCTCTGTGTTAGGGGTGGTTTCCACAACCTCCTGATAGGAAGAAGCCGGGTCTAACTCTGTGTTAGGGGTGATGACCACAAACTTCAGGTGGGTAGAAGCCGTCTCAGCCTCTGTGTTAGGGGTGATGTCCACAAGCTCCAGGTGGGAAGAAGCCAGGTGTGCCTCTTTGTTAGGGGTGATGTCCACAACCTCCAGCTGAGAAGAAGCCGGGTCTGCCTCTGTGTTATGGGTGATGTCCACAACCTCCAGGTTGGAAGAAGCAGGGTCTGACTCTGTGTTAGGGGTGATGTCCACAACCAATGGGTGGGAAGAAGCTGGGTCTGCCTCTGTGTTATGGGGGATTTCCACAACCTCCAGGTGGGAAGAATCCTGGTCTGCATCTGTGTTTGGGGTGACAATTAAAATCCTGATTGGCTTTACTACTACAAGGCACCAGGATGTCATGACAAAAGGCATATGTCAGAGTGTTCTCTATGAGTGCTACTCACCTGCTTGGATGTCAGCTGGTAGTGTGGCGGAGACGGCCACCACTAGGACAGGGGGAACTGGCAGGGTGTCTGCAGTAGGCTGGAAGTAGCTTTTCACCTCGTCCGCCACAAAGGCACAGACAGAGCTCATAAAAAAAGGGGTTGTGAGGTCATCCAGGGAGAAGGACTGGCTGATTCTCCCAAGGATCGACCTCACAGAGTCAAAAGTAGCAGCCCGGGAGAAAGGGGTGTGAGGAGAAGAGGCCTTCAACATGCTGGAGAGCTTCTCCCCTACGGCCACCACCATACTCACAGCCATCCCGCTTAGGAGGATGGGGTGATCTGAATGGCCTTCCTCTGGCTGAAGCCACAGGGCCAGGAGGATCCTGGGCACCAGCTCCACCACCACCTGGGATGGGCTGAGCAGGTTGCTACAGGGCTTATTGGACAGCTTGTCCTGAATGCTCCTCACAGCTCTCTCCATGATGATGTGGACCTTGGGGTCGCTGAAATCAACAAAAAGCAGCAGAGAAAGCTAAACAATGTGCAATGTTCACACAGAGAACACTGCCCTAGTTTTTTTCTGCATAGCTCCAGATGTGTAGATGAATGGAGCAAGCCGTATGCGGGGCAGTACATGGAACTCACATGTCAGCGCCAGCTGGAGAGGTGGGGTGCATAGAGCGGCGGAGCTTGCAGACAGCCTTGTGCTCCATGTCAATCATTTTTAGGCAGGTGTTTACTTCCCAGGTCTGCCGTAGGAAACAGGAAGTCCCATTAGTGTAATTTCACAACAGATATATTCTGCTGTACTAACTAGTTGTTGAAAGGCTAGAAAAGAGCTCACTGACTGATAGTCTAAGTCTCTAACTCTCATTCTCTTACCAGCCGAGCGAGTTCGTTCCCCTCCTCCAGGGTTTCCTTCCACACCCTTCAAATAAAACACAAAGCATTTCAACTTTCCTGGCTTCCTATTTATCTGTTGTTTATTTTACCCACACCTCCTGGAGTGCTGCTGGTGACAGAGAATGGCAGTGAAGGTGAGAGCTGACGTGGTACTCACCTCTCCCTAAGGGATTTTTTGCCCTGAGACACCAGCCAGTCGCTCATGTGCTCCATGGTGACATGGGGCGAGACCTGGCCTCGACTCTGGAGCAGCAGATAGTGGACCATGAGCTTCTTCTGCAAGATGAGGTAAGTTGTGAGACCGTGCCACTAAAGACCATATAATGTGCTTTCAGAAGGGCCTCTCGTAACATTTCACAACTGCTCATGTCTCACAATTTGCAAGTGATATTAAGAACTCTTATGACCATCTTCTCTAAACTGTCTTGAAATAAAACTCTTGTTTTGGGATTAAATCTATCTCTTTCTTTCTGTGGTTACTGTTTTTGTGGGATGAATCTTACCTGTTTATTGTAATATGCTTCCTCCCAGCAGGCCTGCAGAGTCTGAAAATAAAGGCTGCTTCTACAGAATTCCTTTGAAAATAATTAAAATAAGTATGCTTTATTAGGTACATTATGCACAGGCATTTACAGTATGCCAAAAGGAATATCTCCTAAAATTACCTTAGTGGGACCATAAGTGAACTCAGGAATGCTCCCAATCCTATCCATGGTCAGAGGGGGACGAAATGCAGCGCTATAAATATACGGGATGCTCTAGAGATAACAGGAATTACTTAAAGTCGCGAATGATCAATGCCTGTGGAATCGTCCAATTTGCTGCGCTGAGAATTGAGTTGTAGGCGATATTTGGATATGTTTGGCGCAACATACATGTTTACATTCTATTGCCATGGAGAAATTGAGTTTCTAGAACCTGTTTTCTTCTATATCTTTATTTCGTGAAAGATTAAGATCTTTTTTTTGTCATAATGTGTATATGAGGACGTTGGAGCCCGTTCCGATTCATGACGCGGTTATCCAGGTGCAAGTTGCATAGACCTACTAATCAAACCTTGGCTTACAAGTTAAATTAAATTAGTATATATGCCTATACAAATCTATTGACCACGTCCATTTAAATCAATGATTGTCAATTGAAAATCTGGTTGTTGTGTTATCCTGTTGTGCGTGTCAGGTGTCCTCTTAAGCACGTTATTCCAATATTTCCTAGAATTGACGCAGGTTACACTTTTGCAAAACTACTCGGTTAAAAATAAGAGCATGAATGACAATAAAGGTATGACTTGAATTATATGTGTAGTAGTGTGATGTTGTTCCCCTAGATTATGCACCAAATTGCACACAAGGACAGTTCAAGTAGGCCAGGTCAAGAGGGGATGTTAAAAAGTTAATAATAATAGTAATTCAATGTGGTTTCTTTATTTAATTACAGCTCCATAGCTAATGTTATTTTTTGGTGTACAAACATTTTTATGTATCTATATTGTTAATACACCTAATTGTAAAAGTTGTGTATATTTTGGTTTGGTCCATCGCGGGTTATCTGTATTTATGTACCCTCTTATTGTTCTCTTTTGCCTGACCTTCAACTAGCAAGGTATGTTGTCCTTGGCGCCGTAATTTGTCGATATAAAACTGTGGTAAAGTTACACAAAGTGCTGTTACGCAACTACAGGTTTTGTTACAATGTGGACAATATAAAGATGTATGTTAACAACTTTCACCGAGCTCGCTAATTAGGGTACCTATTGTAACTCGGGAGTATTTGGGTCAGTGTTTGAGTGAGTTTCTATGTGCTCACGCAGGTGCCCGAGAGCTGTGGCTGCACCAAGGGCTAAGCTATTGTGTGTTGTCTCTTCGTGTACAGGTATGTCATTTATTTTGTCAGAATTATGTTGTATATCATTTTACTTGTATTGTATAGTGTGTTGTTAGGCACTGAATGTGTGCATGCAGCACCTGTTCTCTTTTGCCTGACCTTCAACTAGCAAGGTGCCCGAGAGCTGTGGCTGCACCAAGAGCTAACATATTGTGTGTTGTCTCTTCGTGTGCAGGTCGAATAAAAATTATCCAACCATCAGAATTCCAGTTGTGGCAGTGTCCTAATTACGTGACCTGCCGACTGGTCAGCTCAAGCCGACCGCCGGAGCTGTGCATGTGGATGAGGTGCACGACCTGCGCATGTGAATTTGTTGATGGCTTACTGTAAGTGAATATATACTGTAAACAGTGAAAGTGAATGTAGCATATTCATTAGATACAGGTATTCGTGCTTATTTGTATGTTTTGGATGAATTTGTTTATTGCATTTTTTGGGGGGGGTATTTGAATGCACTAAATGCACCCGTGTTATGCAGGGGATTTTAGTGTGGGTAGAGGGAGGGGTGTCCTTCCATTTACACCAATTTTACAGTCAGCTCCTGGGAGTAGAGCGTTTGCTAGTCCTGAGTTTGCAAGCACTGGGAGGGGTAGGCTGTTTGTTCCACCTGACCAGGGTATCCCACCTCTGTCTTTTGATGTACCATCATCCACAGTACTCGGTGATAATGGGACGCCTCCGAGTCAGCTTAATGACCTTATTAAGCAGATTGGTTCAGAGATAGGAGAATCTATCAGAGCGAGTTTACTGCAGCCTGGGGTTTCAAGTCTTTCTCCTGCCCGTCCCCCTCACCAACCCCAGCAGTTTCCCCTGCCTGAGCAGTGTGGGTCAACCTTTATTGATGCGTCCAAGCTGAATCTGGTTGTGAAGTCAGATGTTAGTGCTCCACCTCTTTTTAGGGGTGATGGCTCAGATAAGTACTCTGTCCTGGAGTGGGAGGAGTTAATGGAAGTCTACCTAGAGAAGAGGGGTTACACTGGGTCTGGGAATGAGATGAGGATTCCTAGTCAATGAACTTGTCATAAATCAACATAGGATAGGCCCTCTTCCCCCCCCCCCCCCCCCCCCCCCACAAGACTCATATATATATATATATATATATATATAGGAAATGTAAGCAAGGGTTGAGCTTCTTCAGTTTGTGTCACAAAGTGGATAAGTTTCTGTGTCCCTTTCAGAGTGAGTGACAAATTTACTTTATATAGTGTACCAAGAGTTGTTCCCTCGCTTACGGCCATACCAGCCTGAATACGCCCGATCTCGGAAGCTAAGCAGGGTTGGGCCTGGTTAGTACTTGGATGGGAGACCGCCTGGGAATACCAGGTGCTGTAAGCTTTTTGTCCCAGTAGAGCGTGCTCTTGTGTCATGGAGCAACTGCCTTTTATTTATCACCCTAATAATATCATGGATTGTTATTGGACTAAATGCAGTTTGTGTGCTGCCCTGCCCTGCCCTGATCAAATCAAATAATGGACAGTGCGTTTCCCTCAAAATATAGGCAGTACATGCAATCTTAGTTTTTAGTCTAGGAGACAGTCAATGTCTGTAGTCCATTAGGGCACTATAAAATCCCTTCAATGTTTTGCCTGATTCCGTTAATTCCCAAGTTCCCTTTTCTCCGTTTAGATTTCCCCGTTGACCGTTTGTCCCTGTTTTGGCAGGTTTTCGCTCTCAAAAGTACACCTTTTTAATAGCAAAACAGCACAATTGGATGTTCTATGTCCACAACAATGTTTAAACCCTATCAGGTGACCATTTGTGAGGTCTGGGAAAAATGTAAGACATTTAGATTTTGGGGTGTAGTTACCCTTAAATGCAAGCGTGCACCAGGAAGAGACCTTTGTTTGGTTAAGCGGTGTTGCTGTAGAACAAATGGCCACTGGAGTGATGCAAATGATTACGGTATAATTCTGCCAGGCAGGCATAGGCTACTTTGTAGTTAACATTTACTTGCAAAGGTTTTGGGGAAAGCCATTCCTTCCCTACCAGAAGAAGGTTATCATTAGCATCATCGCTAACGGCTACACAAAGTGTAGACATACGCGCGCACCGCACACATGCACACAGACAGGGGCATTCCTGTGCCGTTTCAGAAAGTTCATGGAAATACGAATCACTGATGCATTTTGTTCATGTCTTATGATTGACTTGGGCAAATGAATGTGTTTTCTAACAAGTTGAATAGATTTAGTTGATTTCTTACTAAGGTCAATAAATGTTTGAATATTGTTGAATTTCGGTTTAATGTCTGGATTCCGTGATTCGGTCCGCAACGCTTATTTTATAGGGCCCTAGTCAATGAACTTGTCATAAATCAACATAGGATAACGATATTATAACCGCGATTGATAATAGACAGTACTGTGCAGCCGTCTTCATCGACCTGGCCAAGGCTTTCGACTCTGTCAACCACCGCATTCTTATTGGCAGACTAAATAGCCTTGGTTTCTCAAATGACTGCCTCGCCTGGTTCACCAACTACTTCTCAGATAGAGTTCAGTGTGTCAAATCGGAGGGCCTGTTGTCTGGACCTATGGCAGTCTCTATGGGGGTGCCACAGGGTTCAATTCTTGGGCCGACACTTTTCTCCGTGTATATCAATGATGTCGCTCTTGCTGCTGGTGACTCTCAGATCCACCTCTACGCAGACGACACCATTTTGTATACATCTGGCCCTTCATTGGACACTGTGTTAACAAACCTCCAAACGAGCTTCAATGCCATACAACACTCCTTCAGTAGCCTCCAACTGCTCTTAAACACTAGTAAAACTAAATGTATGCTTTTCAATCGAACGCTGCTGGCACCCGCCCTCCCGACTAGAATCACCACTCTCGACGGGTCTGACCTAGAGTATGTGGACAACTACAAATACCTAGGTGTCTGGTTAGACTGTAAACTCTCCTTCCAGACTCACATAAAGAATCTCCAATCCAAAGTTAAATCTAGAATCGGCTTCCTATTTCGCAAACAAAGCCTCCTTCACTCATGCTGCCAAACATGCCCTCGTAAAACTGACTATCCTACCGATCCTTGACTTCGGCGATGTCATTTACAAAATAGCCTCCAACACTCTACTCAGCAAACTGGATGTAGTCTATCACAGTGCCATCCGTTTTGTCTCCAAAGCCCCATACACTACCCACCACTGTGACCTGTACGCTCTTGTTGGCTGGTCCTCACTACATGTTCGTCGTCAAACCCACTGGCTCCAGGCCATCTATAAATCACTGCTAGGCAAATCCCCGCCTTATCTTAGCTCATTGGTCACCATAGCAGCACCCACCCGTAGTCTGCGCTCCAGCAGGTATATCTCACTGGTCATTCCCAAAGCCAACACCTCCTTTGGCCGCCATTCCTTCCAGTTCTCTGCTGCCAATGACTGGAACGAATTGCAAAAATCTCTGAAGCTGGAGACTCTTATCTCCCTCACTAACTTTAAGCATCAGTTGTCAGAGCACCTTACCGATCACTGCACCTGTACACAGCCCATCTGAAATTAGGCCACCCAACTACCTCATCCCTATATTGTTATTTATTTTGCTCTTTTGCACCCCGGTATCTCTATTTGCACATAATCTCTTGCACATCTAGCATTCCAGTGTTAATACTATTGTAATTATTTTGCACTATAGCCTATTTATTGCCTTACCTCCATAACTTGCTACATTTGCACACACTGTATATATATTTTCTGTTGTATTTTTGACTTTGTTTTTTTACCCCAAATGTAACTCTGTGTTGTTTTTATCGCACTGCTTTGCTTTATCTTGGCCAGGTCGCAGTTGTAAATGAGAACTTGTTCTCAACTGGCTTACCTGGTTAAATAAAGGTGAATTTTTTTTAATTTTTTAAATAAGTTTGCAAATGTGATGATGCATGGAATGCTTGATATTTTTCATGGAGAAAATTAGCTTCCCCAAACTTGAGAGCAAGACTGGCCTAAACGCGCTAATGTTTTCCTTTGCTAATGTCCGTCCCGCCCCCCTGTCAGCTGTCAGTTTTGTCGATGACCACGTACATAAGACACGCCAATCACCGACACCTGAAGTTCCATGACCATCACAGCCCTAGTTGTATGCTTGAGTTTGTTCAGAGGAGGCTTTGAATAAAATCCGATCTGAGTGTGAAATGCCTTACTGAGGGTAAATGGAAGCTCCTCTTGTGCCCGGCTCAGCCTTATACAGTTTAAGGTACTTTACCGTATCCATTTCAGTAAGGCCAGATTGTCCAAATTCTACCCAAATATTGATGGTACATGTGACAGGTGTAAAAGCTCCTTGGTGGACTTGACCCACATGTTCTGGTCCTGTCCCCGTCTGGCAGATTATTTGTCCACTATTTAAAACCCTTTCTGAAGCATTTGATATAAAGTTGCAGCCTAGTGCAGAAATTGCTATTTTTGGAGTACCAAACAACAATCCTTCTCTGACCAATAGACAGCTAGATGCCATTGCCTTTGCCTCCCTGTTAGCCCGCAGAAGGATTTTATTGGATTGGAAATCTATCAATCCTCCCTTAGCCTCTCTTTGGCTCGAAGATCTGAAGCTGTTCCTAAAATGAGAAAAAATGAAGTTACCATTCGAGGGTCAACCAACTCATTTTATTCCTCCTGGGACCCGATGATATCCTATTTTGAACAGCTCCAAACACTTCCTCCAGATTAGTACTCTTGGCCCCACCTTGAGATTACTGCTATATAGGCCTATAAAATCACTTAATCACCTGAAATTGTTAGGCTATTACATTTTTGCTTGAAGTAACGTTGTTGTATACTTTTGTTTTGTTTTCTGACATGTAAGTCAATTACTTTCCCTTTCTTTTTAAATGTGTTTGGAGGCATTCTGGGGGGAGGGGGAGGTCAAAGGGGGACTAAAAGGGGAGAAATGTACCATGTCTTTACATGTTATCTTTCATTCATTGTGAATACAAAATATATAATTTTAAAGGGAAGGCTTTGAAGCCAGATTTAGCGGATTTTGCTGTTTAGTTTTCCTCAACCTGTGTTTTGTTTCTCTCTCCTCTCCCTGTTAGATGGTGAGGCTGCTTCTCTCCAGAGGAGCCAACATTAATGCCTTTGACAAGAAGGATCGCCGAGCAATCCACTGGGCTGCTTACATGGGTGATGAGTTTACCACATCATTTACATTCTGACTAATGTCCTTTATACCAATGAATGAATGAATGAATGGACTGTGTGTTAGTCTCACAGCTCAGCTGTATGAGCCACGTCTAGTGTGTTATTATGTCAGAATCATGTACTAAGTAGGTTGATTAGATGTTTTCAGTTGTACTAACATGATGTAGGTGTTGCTTATGGTGCTGTGTACCACTGTAAACTAATCTCTCTCTCTCTCTCGCTCTCGCTCTCTCTACCTACCATAGGGCACATTGAGGTGGTGAAACTGCTGGCCTCTCATGGATCAGAGGTGTCCTGTAAAGACAAGAAGGCCTACACCCCTCTCCACTCTGCAGCCTCCAGTGGAATGATCAGTGTGGTCAAGTACCTCCTGGACCTTGGAGTGGATGTGAGTCAACACGCATTCAAATGTGTAGTCACTGTTCAATTACAACTCAATGAAAATACAGAGCTCTAGTGGGTTGGCGAATGATTTCCTTTCAAGTAATGAAGAGATGGAGGTTGGAGCCAGTGTTTTGGACCAGGGGGTTTTCAGAACCAAGTAATGAAGAGAGAGAGGTTGGACCAGGGGGTTTTCAGAACCAGGTAATGAAGAGAGAGAGGTTGGACCAGGGGGTTTTCAGAACCAGGTAATGAAGAGAGAGAGGTTGGACCAGGGGGTTTTCAGAACCAAGTAATGAAGAGAGAGAGGTTGGACCAGGGGGTTTTCATAACCAAGTAATGAAGAGAGAGAGGTTGGACCAGGGGGTTTTCAGAACCAAGTAATGAAGAGAGAGAGGTTGTACCAGGGGGTTTTCAGAACCAAGTAATGAAGAGAGAGAGGTTGGACCAGGGGGTTTTCAGAACCAAGTAATGAAGAGAGAGAGGTTGGACCAGGGGGTTTTCAGAACCAAGTAATGAAGAGAGAGAGGTTGGACCAGGGGGTTTTCAGAACCAAGTAATGAAGAGAGAGAGGTTGGACCAGGGGGTTTTCAGAACCAAGTAATGAAGAGAGAGAGGTTGGACCAGGGGGTTTTCAGAACCAAGTAATGAAGAGAGAGAGGTTGGACCAGGGGGTTTTCAGAACCAAGTAATGAAGAGAGAGAGGTTGGACCAGGGGGTTTTCATAACCAGGTAATGAAGAGAGAGAGGTTGGACCAGGGGGTTTTCATAACCAAGTAATGAAGAGAGAGAGGTTGGACCAGGGGGTTTTCAGAACCAAGTAATGAAGAGAGAGAGGTTGGACCAGGGGGTTTTCATAACCAGGTAATGAAGAGAGAGAGGTTGGACCAGGGGGTTTTCATAACCAAGTAATGAAGAGAGAGAGGTTGGACCAGGGGGTTTTCATAACCAAGTAATGAAGAGAGAGAGGTTGGACCAGGGGGTTTTCATAACCAAGTAATGAAGAGAGAGAGGTTGGACCAGGGGGTTTTCAGAACCAAGTAATGAAGAGAGAGAGGTTGGACCAGGGGGTTTTCAGAACCAAGTAATGAAGAGAGAGAGGTTGGACCAGGGGGTTTTCATAACCAAGTAATGAAGAGAGAGAGGTTGTACCAGGGGGTTTTCAAAACCAAGTAATGAAGAGAGAGAGGTTGGACCAGGGGGTTTTCATAACCAAGTAATGAAGAGAGAGAGGTTGGACCAGGGGGTTTTCAGAACCAAGTAATGAAGAGAGAGAGGTTGGACCAGGGGGTTTTCAGAACCAAGTAATGAAGAGATGGAGGTTGGACCAGGGGGTTTTCAGAACCAAGTAATGAAGAGAGAGAGGTTGTACCAGGGGGTTTTCATAACCAAGTAATGAAGAGAGAGAGGTTGGACCAGGGGGTTTTCATAACCAAGTAATGAAGAGAGAGAGGTTGGACCAGGGGGTTTTCAGAACCAAGTAATGAAGAGAGAGAGGTTGGACCAGGGGGTTTTCAGAACCAAGTAATGAAGAGAGAGAGGTTGGACCAGGGGGTTTTCATAACCAGGTAATGAAGAGAGAGAGGTTGGACCAGGGGGTTTTCATAACCAAGTAATGAAGAGAGAGAGGTTGGACCAGGGGGTTTTCAGAACCAAGTAATGAAGAGAGAGAGGTTGGACCAGGGGGTTTTCATAACCAGGTAATGAAGAGAGAGAGGTTGGACCAGGGGGTTTTCATAACCAAGTAATGAAGAGAGAGAGGTTGGACCAGGGGGTTTTCATAACCAAGTAATGAAGAGAGAGAGGTTGGACCAGGGGGTTTTCATAACCAAGTAATGAAGAGAGAGAGGTTGGACCAGGGGGTTTTCATAACCAAGTAATGAAGAGAGAGAGGTTGGACCAGGGGGTTTTCAGAACCAAGTAATGAAGAGAGAGAGGTTGGACCAGGGGGTTTTCATAACCAAGTAATGAAGAGAGAGAGGTTGGACCAGGGGGTTTTCAGAACCAAGTAATGAAGAGATGGAGGTTGGACCAGGGGGTTTTCATAACCAAGTAATGAAGAGAGAGAGGTTGTACCAGGGGGTTTTCATAACCAAGTAATGAAGAGAGAGAGGTTGGACCAGGGGGTTTTCATAACCAAGTAATGAAGAGAGAGAGGTTGGACCAGGGGGTTTTCAGAACCAAGTAATGAAGAGAGAGAGGTTGGACCAGGGGGTTTTCAGAACCAAGTAATGAAGAGAGAGAGGTTGGACCAGGGGGTTTTCAGAACCAAGTAATGAAGAGAGAGAGGTTGGACCAGGGGGTTTTCATAACCAAGTAATGAAGAGAGAGAGGTTGGACCAGGGGGTTTTCATAACCAAGTAATGAAGAGAGAGAGGTTGGACCAGGGGGTTTTCAGAACCAAGTAATGAAGAGATGGAGGTTGGACCAGGGGGTTTTCAGAACCAAGTAATGAAGAGAGAGAGGTTGGACCAGGGGGTTTTCAGAACCAAGTAATGAAGAGAGAGAGGTTGGACCAGGGGGTTTTCATAACCAAGTAATGAAGAGAGAGAGGTTGGACCAGGGGGTTTTCATAACCAAGTAATGAAGAGAGAGAGGTTGGACCAGGGGGTTTTCATAACCAAGTAATGAAGAGAGAGAGGTTGGACCAGGGGGTTTTCATAACCAAGTAATGAAGAGAGAGAGGTTGGACCAGGGGGTTTTCAGAACCAAGTAATGAAGAGAGAGAGGTTGTACCAGGGGGTTTTCAGAACCAAGTAATGAAGAGAGAGAGGTTGGACCAGGGGGTTTTCATAACCAAGTAATGAAGAGAGAGAGGTTGGACCAGGGGGTTTTCAGAACCAAGTAATGAAGAGAGAGAGGTTGGACCAGGGGGTTTTCAGAACCAAGTAATGAAGAGAGAGAGGTTGGACCAGGGGGTTTTCAGAACCAAGTAATGAAGAGAGAGAGGTTGGACCAGGGGGTTTTCAGAACCAAGTAATGAAGAGAGAGAGGTTGGACCAGGGGGTTTTCATAACCAAGTAATGAAGAGAGAGAGGTTGGACCAGGGGGTTTTCATAACCAAGTAATGAAGAGAGAGAGGTTGGACCAGGGGGTTTTCATAACCAAGTAATGAAGAGAGAGAGGTTGGACCAGGGGGTTTTCATAACCAAGTAATGAAGAGAGAGCGGTTGGACCAGGGGGTTTTCATAACCAAGTAATGAAGAGAGAGAGGTTGGACCAGGGGGTTTTCAGAACCAAGTAATGAAGAGAGAGAGGTTGGACCAGGGGGTTTTCAGAACCAAGTAATGAAGAGAGAGAGGTTGGACCAGGGGGTTTTCAGAACCAAGTAATGAAGAGAGAGAGGTTGGACCAGGGGGTTTTCATAACCAAGTAATGAAGAGATGGAGGTTGGAGCCAGTGTTTTGGGCCAGGGGGTTTTCAGAACCAAGTGACCTGATCAGGAATGTATTGTTTTGTTCCCCCCCCCCCCCCCCCCCTCTCTCTCTCCACTCTTTTCCCTCCCTTGCTCCCTCCAGATAAATGAGCCCAATGGGTACGGTAACACCCCCCTCCACGTGGCATGCTACAACGGGCAGGACGTGGTGGTGAATGAGCTGATCGAGTGTGGCGCCAACGTGAACCAGGTGAACGAGAAGGGTTTCGCCCCACTCCACTTCACGGCCGCCTCGTGCCATGGGGCGCTCTGCCTGGAGCTGCTGGTGGGCAACGGGGCCCTCGTCAACATCAAGGTGAGGAGACCGGATGACCAACACTGTGTCTGAACTAAATAACACCCTATTCCCTATGTAGTGCACTACTTTTGACCAGGGGCCCATAGAGCAAGGAGCCGTGGTGACACTGGCTGTGTCCCAAATGGCACCCTGTTCCCTTTATAAGTACACTACTTTGGTTCAAAAAGTAGTTCACTATGAAGAGAATAGGGTGCCATTTGCGACGCACACACTGACGCAGCACATGGCTTAGTATTTGGCCCTGGTCTACATTCAAATACCAATGGAATAGGCCTAACAATGCAAACTAAATGCAATCAAGCGCTCCTCCAATACGTGTTTGATTTTGCCTGTGGTCAGCAGCACAGACTGCCGTGTGAACCATCTTTGTCTTTCTATCTGCAGAGTAAAGATGGAAAGACCCCCCTCCACATGACGGCCATCCACGGACGCTTCTCCAGATCTCAAGCCATCATCCAGAATGGTGAGTCGCTGTGAATGCTCTCAACTGAATATATATGAACCAGTAGGCTCTTCAGCATTGTCTTTAGTCTTCAAACCATGATTCACTGGCACAGAGCAATGTTACTTGCAATGTGGTTGAACATGAAGCTTCATGAGGCCTCTAGGGTCAAGTGGTTGACGTGTGTGTGTGTCTGTGTGTGTGTATGTGTGTGTGTGTGTGTGTGTGTGTGTGTCTGTGTGTGTGTGTCTGTGTGTGTGTGTGTTCTGTAGGTGCTGAGATCGACTGTGAAGAAAAGAATGGAAACACACCCCTGCACATCTCTGCTCGCTACGGCCACGAGTTACTCATCAATACACTCATCACGAACGGAGCTGACACAGCCAAGTGAGAACACACACACACACACAGTTTCCAGCAATAATGCAACATGCATCTGCAATTCTGTCATTGACCGAATTGCCGCTTGGAGACTATGCTCAACACATTGTGGTGTGTGGGGGGTTGATAGACAGGGCATTGCAGCATGCTGATGTGTTGATCTGCTGTGGGGTTTAATGAGGACTGTGATGTGGTGCTGTTTCCAATCTTAGCTGAATCAACTGTAAGTCACTCTGGATAAGAGTGTCTGCTTAAAGTCTAAAATGTAAAAATGTGTTGCAGGCGAGGCGTCCATGGGATGTTCCCCCTCCACCTGGCTGCTCTCAGTGGGTTCTCTGACTGCTGTCGGAAGCTCCTCTCATCAGGCTTTGATATAGACACCCCTGACGACTTTGGAAGGACCTGTTTACATGCTGCAGCAGCTGTTGGGTGAGTGGACTGGTCCAGGCTTTACACCAAGGAATATTTAGTTCATGAACTGGAAAGCCACCAGAAAGAACAAACACATATTCACACTCTTACATTTCACATTGTTTAGCAGTATAAAAAAATCGTTTAGATCATTAGTGCGGTATCATTTCTGTATAATGTGGTTCCATGCCATGGTGGTATTGACTTGCGCTCTGGTCTAAATTGTCTTTATATCTTCTTGAAAGAGAAGAGAAACCTGCAAACTGCTCTTGCTAGTATCACTTTTTATTATAGCTTTTATTAGCATTATAAAAACAGTGATACTAGCAAGAGCAGTGTACGGGTTTCTCTTTTCTTTAAGGTTCTCATTGTTACCATCCACCTGATAGCTCAGATGTGAAAGGGCCTTTCTGAACTTGATATCTTGTTACCATCCACCTGATAGCTCAGATGAACGAGAGCCTTTCTGAACTTGATATCTTGTTACCATCCACCTGATAGCTCAGATGTACGAGAGCCTTTCTGAACTTGATATCTTGTTACCATCCACCTGATAGCTCAGATGAACGAGAGCCTTTCTGAACTTGATATCTTGTTACCATCCACCTGATAGCTCAGATGTACGAGAGCCTTTCTGAACTTGATATCTTGTTACCATCCACCTGATAGCTCAGATGTACGAGAGCCTTTCTGAACTTGATATCTTGTTACCATCCACCTGATAGCTCAGATGTACGAGAGCCTTTCTGAACTTGATATCTTGTTACCATCCACCTGATAGCTCAGATGTACGAGAGCCTTTCTGAACTTGATATCTTGTTACCATTCACCTGATAGCTCAGATGTACGAGGGCCTTTCTGAACTTGATATCTTGTTACCATCCACCTGATAGCTCAGATGTACGAGAGCCTTTCTGAACTTGATATCTTGTTACCAGGAACCTGGACTGTCTGAATCTGCTGCTCAACACAGGGGCAGACTTCAACAGAAAGGACAGCTTCGGAAGGTCTGTCTGTGGCATCAAATAACTTTCATATGTGATCTTTATGATAATGGGGAATATAGTATAGGGGCATATAGGAATTATTATGGGAAATATTGGGCGGCAGGTAGCCTAGCGGTTAAGAGCGTTGGGTCAGTAACCGAAAGGTTGCTGGTTCAAATCCCCTAGCTGACTAGGTGAAAAATGTGTCTATGTGCACTGCAGCAAGGCACTTAACCCTAATTGCTCCTGTAAGTCGCACTGGATAAGAGTGTCTGCTAAATGACGTAAATGTAAAATGTAAATGTTATACAGCTCCAATAAGCTGTTTCTGTTGTTGATGTTGAATGGTTTCTGTGCGTTCTTCTAGGAGTCCTCTGCATTATGCGGCAGCCAATTGTAACTACCAGTGTCTGTTTGCCTTGGTGGGGTCTGGGGCCAGTGTGAACGATCTGGATAAAAGGGGTTGCACCCCGCTCCACTACGCTGCTGCCTCCGACACAGACGGAAAGTACGTCTCACACCTCTCTTACTGTTGTGTGTGTTGTGGTGCCATGACCTTTCACATTTCACTGTAGTCTGGAGAGTATGTTGTGGTGCCATGACCTTTCACATTTCACTGTAGTCTGGAGAGTATGTTGTGGTGCCATGACCTTTCACATTTCATTGTAGTCTGGAGAGTATGTTGTGGTGCCATGACCTTTCACATTTCACTGTAGTCTGGAGAGTATGTTGTGGTGCCATGACCTTTCACATTTCACTGTAGTCTGGAGAGTATGTTGTGGTGCCATGACCTTTCACATTTCACTGTAGTCTGGAGAGTATGTTGTGGTGCCATGACCTTTCACATTTCACTGTAGTCTGGAGAGTATGTTGTGGTACCATGACCTTTCACATTTCACTGTAGTCTGGAGAGTATGTTGTGGTACCATGACCTTTCACATTTCACTGTAGTCTGGAGAGTATGTTGTGGTGCCATGACCTTTCACATTTCACTGTAGTCTGGAGAGTATGTTGTGGTGCCATGACCTTTCACATTTCACTGTAGTCTGGAGAGTATGTTGTGGTGCCATGACCTTTCACATTTCACTGTAGTCTGGAGAGTATGTTGTGGTGCCATGACCTTTCACATTTCACTGTAGTCTGGAGAGTATGTTGTGGTGCCATGACCTTTCACATTTCACTGTAGTCTGGAGAGTATGTTGTGGTGCCATGACCTTTCACATTTCACTGTAGTCTGGAGAGTATGTTGTGGTGCCATGACCTTTCACATTTCACTGTAGTCTGGAGAGTATGTTGTGGTGCCATGACCTTTCACATTTCACTGTAGTCTGGAGAGTATGTTGTGGTACCATGACCTTTCACATTTCACTGTAGTCTGGAGAGTATGTTGTGGTGCCATGACCTTTCACATTTCATTGTAGTCTGGAGAGTATGTTGTGGTGCCATGACCTTTCACATTTCACTGTAGTCTGGAGAGTATGTTGTGGTGCCATGACCTTTCACATTTCACTGTAGTCTGGAGAGTATGTTGTGGTGCCATGACCTTTCACATTTCACTGTAGTCTAGAGTATGTTGTTGGTCGTGTTTGAATACATACTAGTGTTAAATCTGCAGTGTGAAAGCTTGGCCACGTCTCCTTTGGGAAAGTGTCTCTGCTTGCTTATCTGTCTGTCTTGATGTTGGTATAATGATTAGTGAACTCTTGACCTCTGACCTCTAGGTGTCTGGAATATTTGCTGCGAAACGACGCTAACCCAGGGATCAGGGACAATCAGGGCTACAACGCAGTCCATTACGCGTCTGCGTACGGACACCGCCTCTGTCTGGAGCTGGTGAGTCAGAACCACAGGGGACTAGACGCCCTGCATTCACAGACCATTTTGTCTGCGTCCCAAATGAATGTAGGGCCCATAGGGCTCTGGTCAAAAGTAATGCACTATATAGGGAATAGGGTGCCATTTGGGACAGACGTTGATATTCAGTAGGTTTTAAGGTGTGGTTGCATGTTTGTCGTGGCCGCATCGTCACTCTTGATGTTCTTTTTCCAGATTGCAAGTGAAACACCTTTAGATGTGGTAAGTACCAGTTGGTTACTTTTCCTCACACTAGCTTGTTTAAGATACAAATGCAACACCCCAGTATGTCTGCAGGGGCTGGTCACTGAGATTTACAACATGAAACATGCTACTAGACTAACCTTCAAAGTAAATATGTTACAAGTCTAAACTGGCCCGTCCTTGTCTTTCCCCAGCTAATGGAAACCTCAGGGACAGACATCCTGAACGACTCTGATGTCAGAGCTCCCATCAGCCCCCTACACTTAGCTGTGAGTAAAGCCTACCTGCTCCTGTAGGGGTCTCGCCACATGACAAATGGCACCCTATTCCCTATTTAGTGCACTACTTTTGACCAGAGCCTTATGGGCCCAGATCAAAAGTACTGCACTACATGGGAAATAGGGTGCTATCTGGGATGCAGGCATGGTGTTGTTTTTCCACGAAAAGTTGATTGTCCAGACACTCACACACCATGTTCCTATCTGTTCCTGATTAGTGTAAAATACATGCATATTTTGACACGGTGATGATGAGGATGATTTCCTTATTTTGCCATTTGAGTTAATCAACCTCCAACAGAGGAGAAGTAGAGTGTTTCTAAATCTCACGCTTGGCAGGGACCTTCGATGTTGATGCTGGGCGGGAGAAAAAATGGGCACCCGATTTGAGAGACACTGGTCTACTTTAGGGGTCTAGGACTGTTTCTGTTCAGGCATACCACTGGTCTACTATAGGACATTGATTATATTAAGAGTGTATATCTGTTCAGGCGCACCACTGGTCTACTATAGGACATTGATTATATTAGGAGTGTATTTCTGTTCAGGCGTACCACTGGTCTACTATAGGACATTGATTATATTAAGAGTGTATATCTGTTCTGGCATACCACTGGTCTACTATAGGACATTGATTATATTAGGAGTGTATATCTGTTCAGGCATACCACTGGTCTACTATAGGACATTGATTATATTAGGAGTGTATATCTGTTCTGGCATACCACTGGTCTACTATAGGACATTGATTATATTAGGAGTGTATATCTGTTCAGGCATACCACTGGTCTACTATAGGACATTGATTATATTAGGAGTGTATATCTGTTCAGGCATACCACTGGACTTTGCTTCAGACTGTGTGTTTGTTTCCATTCAGGCGTACCACGGCCACCACCATGCTATGGAGGTCCTGGTTCAGTCTCTGCTGGATCTAGACGTGAGGAACAGCCAGGGGCGCACCCCTCTGGACCTGGCTGCCTTTAAAGGCCATGTGGAGTGTGTTGACGTCCTCATCAACCAGGGAGCCTCCATCCTGGTTAAAGACTTCACCCTGAAGAGGACCCCCATCCACGCTGCAGGTACGCATAGGATATCACGTAAGACCTAGAGATTCTGTAATTCAAAAGTTTTCCTTACCAAGATGGACATTTGTTTGGTCATGTTGCTAGGACGCCAATGTCCACTCTAGGGATATTATATAGCATAGTGTGAAAATGCCCACTACACACTGATCTAAGGTCATTTTTTGTCATTATTGCTGAGGATCTGGGGAGGGTAAGCTGATCCTAGATCAGTGCACAGGGGGACTTCTATCCAGAGCCAGGTACACAGCTAGCAGGTGACAGGCTTCGAGGGCCTCAGCCCCAAAATGTTTTATTATCTGCTGTGTTAACATCATGAGGATGTCATCTACCAATACCACTGTTCTAGAAATCTGTCTGTTCATGTGAAGGTAATAGTCGTCCAGCAATCAGCTCATATCCTCTCTGTTTAGCCTCCTCTAGCTACCAACGGTCAATCATCTCACATTCTTATATCCTCTCTGTTTATCCTCCTCTAGCTACCAACGGTCATTCGGAGTGTTTGCGTTTGCTGATTGGAAATGCTGACCTCCAGAGTCCAGTGGACGTTCAAGACGGGAATGGACAGTAAGTCAATTGGGTTTTGGATACAATTCCTGAAATAAAGAGATTTTGACACTAGTTCTACGTCCCAAATGGCACCCTATGCCCTACTTGGTGCACTACTTTAAACCAGAACCCTATGGGCTCGGGTCAAAAGTAGTGTACCATATAGGGAATAGGTTGCCATTTGGGACTCAGCCTGGTTATTACCAGTTTGTAATATGACCTTGTTGTCTTGTGTATCAGAACCCCTCTGATGCTGTCAGTGCTGAGCGGACACACAGACTGTGTGTACTCACTGCTCAACAAGGGAGCCAGCGTAGAAGCCAAAGACAAGTGGGGCAGAACAGCGCTACACAGAGGGGTGAGGAGGAGAGCTGGCTGTATACGCTCACACACAGAAAGAGACGGGGAGGCTCAAATATACATATTATCTTCAGAAAAGTAGTTGTCCATGGGTAGTGGTGTATTCATCCCTGTAGGGGGACCTGCCTCCAGACATCATTTGTAATAATTGATGATTCATTATTATATCATTGATTATTAGTTATTCAAATCCATTCTTGTCTCCCTGCCCTTCCTCCCAGGCGTTGACGGGTCATGAGGAGTGTGTGGAGGCCCTGCTGCAGCACAGCGCCAGCTTCCTGGTTCGGGACTGTAAGGGGCGGACCCCTGTCCACCTGGCGGCGGCATCCGGACACATCGGGGTGCTGGGGGGACTCCTACACGCCGCCCAGTCAGTGGAGACCCTCCCCGTCATCACAGACAACCAGGGCTACACGCCACTACACTGGGCCTGCTACAACGGTACGTACTGGACTAACGGAACACTAGATATTTTCTGATTTTCTCTCTTCAGCACCGTAAACATGTCCCTGAATTAGGCAGGCCATACAACTAGGGGTGTAACGATTCGATTTGTATCACGATTCGTGGTTGTCGATACGATTCAAGGACGATATTGGTTCATTTAGAACGATACGATCCGAAACGATTCAGTGACTTGAAATCGATTCAGTAACCTTTTAGCCAAAAATTCAACCAGTGTGACTGAAATAAATACCTGGATACTGGACAGTGCAGGTGAAGTTTCCTAGATTCCTGTTTCTTGTAAGGACCGCAATGGTGGCTTGATAATTTCTCGCTCGTCGGCTTCTCCTCTGTCGTCCGCCATGCTATGTTTTGTTGTCTTTGCGCCTTTGCGCTGCTGCTGGCGTGGGGCGATGACGTCACGGATAGGCAGACTGAATCGAGTAATGTTTAAAGCCTTTATCATTAAAAGTGCTAAGAAAAAACATCCATATAAAGTCTGACGTGCTTAAATCCAATGGGTTATTTCCTAGTATCGATACAATCGATTTATTACATTTTAAAACGATGTTAGAGTGATATATGTTGTCCAAAAGGCCAACTCACCGAGCACAGATCGATGTAGTTGGATCATAGGAATATAAATCGATACATCGATGTAGTAGATGGATCGTTACACCCCTACATACAACGGTACGTACTGACTAACTGGACTGTAGCTCTGTTCTCTCCTCCATGAAGTGTACACTCATTCACTCCCTCTTGTGGCTTGAAAAGCATTCGATTGGTGTGGACGGAGCCATGTGGGGGAATGAACAAGACTACAACAGAATTAGGGGTTATGACTCTCAGTGGAGGACCTTACACTGAAACAGGACTTTGTCATAGCATATGTCACCGAGGGCAACTCGTTCAGCCCCCTCCACTGTGCTGTGATCAATGACAACGAGGGGGCTGCAGAGATGCTGATTGACACTCTGGGGCCGGCCATTGTCAACGCCACTGACACCAAGAACCGGTAACTACAGCACATGACAAAGTCCTTTTCTTCTGGAGAATAATGTTGTCTTGGGAATAAAATGACCTCTGGGGTTGGATGAGGGATTGTAGATTACTTTTAATACATCTATTAGTGATTTTATATTTCTATGGTATAAACAGGGTTAATTGAACAAACTTGTTTATAACAGTCCTACATGATATCGGTGAAATAAGTTTCCTCTCTCTCCAGGACCCCCCTGCATGCGGCGGCTTTCACGGACCACGTGGAGTGTCTTCAGCTGCTGCTAGGCCACAACGCCCAGGTCAACTCCCCCGATGCCTCCGGGAAGACCTCCCTCATGATGGCTGCTGAGAACGGACAAACCAACGCTGTCGGTACGCAGCCCCCTCTCCTCCGCTTTGCCTCGCCCAGCCGGCTTAAGTTCAACATGTCTGTTTTACATTTTAATAAGTCGCTTCATTTCCTAATTGAGTTTCTTTATGTTTCTCTGTCTGTGTCAGAGCTGTTGGTGAGCAGTGCCAAAGCAGAGCTCACCCTGCAGGATGCAGTCAAGAACACTGCTCTTCATCTGGCCTGCAGTAAGGTGAGCATCCCCACATGAAGATGACGTTCATCTGAACAGTTGGCTCTCTCTGGTTGACATTTTGGTCTGACATGTTTGACTCTGGTTTTTAAAGGGGCATGAAACCAGTGCTTTGTTGATATTGGATAAGATTACAGACAGGAACCTCATCAACTCGACTAACGCAGCCTTACAGACGTACGTATGGTTCAGCTGTATTAATTGGGCCAGAAGAATTAGAAGAAGTGCACTATATAGGGAATAGTCTGGCATTTGGGAGGTATCCTCATTTGCTGCTGGCTAATCTGACGGTACTTTCTCCTCAGGCCGTTACACGTTGCAGCCAGAAATGGTCTGACGGTGGTGGTTCAGGAGCTACTAGTGAAGGGTGCTAGCGTGCTAGCAGTCGATGACAATGGTAAGATCCATAACGCTAACACCGTTTTCTTCTGTACTTCTCTTCTCAATGTGTCCACAAATGTTTCTCTCTAGTCCACTGCTTGGTTATTGTCTTAACAGCAGGCTAGGAGATACAAAGTTATTTCATGTTTTTCACCAAAAGTGTTATAGTAAACGGTGATGCTCCTGAAGTGACCCTCTGCTGTTCTGTTTGAACCCCTCAGGTTACACGCCTGCCTTGGCCTGCGCCCCCAACAAAGACGTGGCGGACTGCCTGGCGCTGATCCTGGCCACCATGATGCCCGTGTCCCCCTGCAACCCGGCGCCCAGCCTGTCCTTCAGTGCCATTAACCACTACACCACCAGCCCCTCCAAGAGTGTGACCTTCGACAGCCTACCCGTGCTGCGCAGCGAGCACAGCTCCTACTGCAGCTTCAACAACATCGGCCACCGCGACCACGATGGAGGCTTCTACAAGGATGAGGAACTCAACGACTCAGACTCAGAGACATACTGAGGGGGGTGGTGGTCGCTGCCCAGGAGGGGAGCCAAGGGTAGGCGGATGGACAGTGAAGTGGGGCAGAGGCCACAAACAAATCCACACATACACACCGTGTCTTAAATCACCACAGCCAGCTTTGGGAGGGCACGAGCCGAGACAGTCCGCACAGGAGCCTTAAGAGTCCTGCAGATGGAGAGAGAGAAATGGAGGGAGGGAGGGAGAGGGGGAGGCACAACAGGCTGGCTGGCCACACTCATCCTCTCGTACCACCAGGTGTCCTTCCAGCAGATACTGGACTTCAGAGGAACTGCTGCTGCTATACCCCACCTTTACCTTTACCCACAAAGGTCCTAAACGGTAGAAACTGTCCAGCCAACAGACAGACGGACACCTTATGACGGCAATAACCTGTAGTCCAAGGGGATAGTAGCACTTCACTGAGTGAAAAACAGACATGGACCAAAAGATGCGGAAGAAGCCTTTTCAAAACCTGTTTTGACAGTAGAAATGGGATTGAGCGTTTTGGCCTGAGAAAAAACATAAGGAGTGATGTTTCATTTAAGTTTTATGAGAGTGATGGTCATGTTTATCCGCACACTAAGACAGTCAGAACGCACCTAGCCTCTTGTCTGTAATCCATGTGGGAGGAGGGGAAATCATTTATTTTTTATGAACAAACATTTTAATAATATCATTCATGTCTTAAGCTCTTGACCCTCTGTGGGAACCAAAGAATCGTAGTATTTGCTCTCATGAGTAATTTCAAAGAATTTCCATCCCCAATGGCACCCTATTCCCTTTATAGTACACTACTTTTGACCAGGGCCATAGGGTTCTGGTCAAAAGTAGTGTACTCTATAAAGAATAGGGTGCCATTTAGATTTTGCATTTGTATGTGAGCGACAGGACTTTTTACATTTGCGTTATTAAACCTACCTGTCCTTTGCCCTCTAGAAAATATTTTAGAAAGTAAATTATTAATTCATGTATTCTTTCTTGTGATATTTATGTCATCATTTTGTGCCTTCTTTAGTTACTGAGGGGAGGTTAGGAGAGTAGGGGCAGCTGTATGAGCGAAAACAATGATGCACACTAAGTAATACAACGTTTGTGAAAAGCACTGATACTATTCCGAGGCATACGAGGGGGAAAACATGCCTCCCTTGGAGAGGAGAAACACTGTAAACCAATGGTAGGACAGCAGCATTTAGATTTTCTTCTGTTGAAAAAAATATATATATATTATTTGTCTTGGTCTTATAATCAATGTATTTTGACAGGTTTTGCTTGCTTAACTTCTTCAAAAAAATGAAACCACTCAAACCTTTTATGTGATTGCTTGTTCAAACCCCCGTTTTTGTCTCTTTTTTAAAATAATTTTAACTGGAAATATGTATAATACATATGCTATGTTCGTCAAATCAGGATCAGGAGGTTCACAGGTTTTTTCGTGTCCTTTTTTTCTTTAAAAGGATGAAACTAGCATGTACATATGAAATAGTGACTGAATCGAAACTCCCATGAATTCTTTCAGTATCTGAAGATTGCTGTATATTTTATGAGTAATAAAATAAAGAAATGAGTTATGTTATTTAATAATGAACTATGGGTTATCTGTTTTATGTGACAACCGCAGTATCAATTTCTAGGTGACAGTGGTGCTAATCCCAAAAGAAAGGCTACATACAACAAGGAACAAGAAGTCTATTGGCAAAGTGATGAATATTGCATGTACCTTGGCCTAACGGTGTGGGTTATGTATTTTATTTTTCATGGCGTCCTCAACATTACAGTTTTAAGGGCAACAATAGCCTAAATTTGTTTACAACTCGCAGGATTTCCATACATGAGCTTTCAACAACACAGAGTGTTGCATCAGCACGAGATCGAAAGTGCGTCAAATCTGTACAGGTCATTGTTACGTCATCACTGATAAACGTTGAAACTGATGAAAAACCGCTGGAGCAGTTCAGTCTAAACCTCCCTAGTGCTGGAGGATTGCGTTTGTTTTCGCTCTGGATGCGCGTTCATTTTGGCAAGGAAATGTGCTGATTTTGCAAGGAGATGGAGAATAAAGAGTTCAAGGTAGGCATGTTATTTATTTTTAAATCTTCAATTATATTAATTACTGTGGATTAAATATTGTTTAACAAATGAAATAATGTGCTATTCATGCTGTAATATCAAACTAGAAAGTCTATGGCCGGGGAGTCATGAGAGTTGGCTAAAGGTACAGTAGGGTCAAATGGGTGTCAAAGGTTATGACAGCACCTTCATGAATTCGTCCAAAATGGCACCCTATTCCCTATGTAGGCTAGTGTACTACTTTTGACCAGGAGCCATAGAAGGGTTGGCTGACGTCACGAAAACGATGCCCGCGCATCGATGGCCGGAAGTCGTGTATCTTGTTATGATTCTGAACCTCAGCTAACAACAAGCTGCCATGTGGGGAATCGTAGCTCTGTGGCATGTTTCAGCTTGTTGTATGGTGTTATTGATACCATGTCTTGTTTTGAGGTGTTTTGACTGATATCATGTCTATGCAATGACTCAAATTCGCTACCTAGCTAACCAACAACAACTGTAACAATGTATTTGAGACGAGTTCATTGTTCAAATGTATTTATGTTTGCATTAAACATTTAGAGACTAAATATAGTTTACATGTTGTCAACAGTCTAAGTCAAACCCTGTCTATTTTGCCCCATAGTTGCATGCCAGTTTTGTTGCTTAACAACCAACCCCTCTATAGAGTCCCACAGTGGAGGTGTGATAATACCCAAAAAACCTAGCGGTCAAACAGGGACATGGTTCCAATCGTTTTTCCACCATTCATTTTTCCCATAGCCGATTTTAGAAACACATAAAATAAGGGCTGTATTTCGTGTAGGCTTACCCTGGCGTGACGTTTTTGTAACCATGTAAATCTCTCTCGGACAAGTTGACTTTTATCAGTATATTTACATTTTACATTTATATCATTTAGCAGACGCTCTTATCCAGAGCGACTTACAATGGTGCATTCAACAATTGGTGTATTCAACTTATGATAGCCAGTGGGACAACCACTTATTTTTCTTCTTTTTTTTTATGGGGGGGGAGGGGGGGGGTAGAAGGATTACTTCATACTATTCCAGGTATTCCTTAAAGAGGTAGGGTTTCAAGTGTCTCCGGAAGGTGGTCAGTGACTCCGCTGTCCTGGCGTCGTGGGGGAGCTTGTTCCACCATTGGGGTGCCAGAGCCTGAAGGTAAGGAGGTGCCGTTCCTCTCACAGCTCCGTAGGCAAGCACCATGGTCTTGTAGTAGATGCGAGCCTCAACTGAGCGGGGTGACATGAGAGAACTTGGGAAGGTCGAACACCAGACGGGCTGCGGCGTTCTGGATAAGTTGTAGGGGTTTAATGGCACAGGCAGGGAGCCCAGCCAACAGCGAGTTGCAGTAATCCAGACGGGAGATGACATGTGCCTGGATTAGGAACTGTGCCGCTTTCTGTGTAAGGTAGAGTCGTACTCTGCAAATGTTGTAGAGCATGAACCTGCAGGATCGGGTCACCGTTTTGATGTTAGCAGAGAATGACAGGGTGTTGTCCAGGGTCACGCCAAGGCTCTTTGCACTCTGGGAGGAGGACACAATGGAGTTGTCAACCGTGATGGCGAGATCATGGAACGGGCAGTCCTTCCCAGGGATGAAGAGCAGCTCCGTCTTGCAGAGGTTCAGCTTGAGGTGGTGATCCGACATCCACACTGATATGTCTGCCAGACATGCAGAGATGCGATTCGCCACCTGGTTATCAGAAGGGGGAAAGGAGAAAATTAATTGTGTGTCGTCTGCGTAGCAATGATAGGAGAGACCATGTGAGGATATGACAGAGCCAAGTGACTTGGTGTATAGAGAGAATAGGAGAGGGCCTAGAACTGAGCCCTGGGGGACACCAGTGGTGAGAGCACATGGTGCGGAGACAGATTCTCGCCACGCTACCTGGTAGGAGCGACCTGTCAGGTAGGACGCAATCCAAGAGTGAGCAGCGCCGGAGATGCCCAACTCGGAGAGGGTGGAGAGGAGGATCTGATGGTTCACAATATCAAAGGCAGCGGATAGGTCTAGAAGGATAAGAGCAGAGGAGAGAGAGTTAGCTTTAGCAGTGCGGAGAGCCTCCATGACACAGAGAAGAGCAGTCTCAGTTGAATGACCAGTCTTGAAACCTGACTGGTTTGGATCAAGAAGGTCATTCTGAGAGTGATAGCAGGAGAGTTGGCTAGAGACGGCACGCTCAAGAGATTTGGAGAGAAAAGAAAGAAGGGATACTTACTTGTCTGTAGTTGTTGACATCGGAGGGATCGAGTGTAGGTTTTTTGAGGAGGGGTGCAACTCTCGCTCTCTTGAAGACGGAAGGGACATGGCCAGCGGTCAAGGATGAGTTGATGTGGGAGGTGAGGTGAGGTGAGGTAAGGGAGAAGGTCTCCGGAAATGGTCTGGAGAAGAGAGGACGGGATAGGGTCAAGCAGGCAGGTTGTTGGGCGGCCGGCCGTCACAAGTCGCAAGATTTCATCTGGAGAGAGAGGGGAGAAAAAAGTCAAAGCATAGGGTAGGGCAGTGTGAGCAGGACCAGCGGTGTCATTTCACTTAATAAATGAGGATCGGATGTCGTCAACCTTCTTTTCAAAATGGTTGACGAAGTCATCCACAGAGAGGGAGGAGGGTGGGGGAGGAGGATTCAGCAGGGAGGAGAAGGTGGCAAAGAGCTTCCTAGGGTTAGAGGCATAGGCTTGAAATTTAGAGTGGTAGAAAGTGGCTTTAGCAGCGGAAACAGAGGAAGAGAATGTAGAGAGGAGGGAGTGAAAAGATGACAGGTCCGCAGGGAGTCTAGTTTTCCTCCATTTCCGCTCAGCTGCCCGGAGCCCTCTTCTGTGAGCTCGCAATGAGTCGTCAAGCCACGGAGCAGGAGGGGAGGACCGAGCCGGCCGGGAGGATAGGGGACATAGAGAGTCAAAAGATGCAGAAAGGGAGGAGAGGAGGGTTGAGGAGGCAGAATCAGGAGATCGGAGGGAGAATGATTTAGCAGAGGGAAGAGATGATAGGATGGAAGAGGAGAGAGTAGCGGGAGAGAGAGAGCGAAGGTTGTGATGGCACATTACCATCTGAGTAGGGGCAGAGTGAGTAGTGTTGGAGGAGAGCGAGAGAGAAAAGGATACAAAGTAGTGGTCGGAGACTTGGAGGGGAGTTGCAGTGAGATTAGTAGAAGAACAGCATCTAGTAAAGATGAGGTCAAGCGTATTGCCTGCCTTGTGAGTAGGGGGGGACGGTGAGAGGGTGAGGTCAAAAGAGGAAAGGAGTGGAAAGAAGGAGGCAGAGAGAAATGAGTCAAAGGCAGAGACGTAGGGAGGTTAAAGTCACCCAGAACTGTGAGGGGTGAGCCATCCTCAGGAAAGGAACTTATCAAGGCGTCAAGCTCATTGATGAACTCTCCAAGGGAACCTGGAGGGCGATAAATGACAAGGATGTTAAGCTTGAATGGGCTAGTGATGTGACAGCATGGAATTCAAATGAGGAGATAGACAGATGGGTCAGGGGAAAAAGAGAGAATGTCCACTTTGGAGAGATGAGGATTCCTGTGCCACCGCCGCGCCGACCAGATGCTCTCGGGGTATGCGAGAACACATGGTTAGACGAGGAAAGAGCAGTAGGAGTAGCAGTGTTTTCTGTGGTAATCCATGTTTCCGTCAGCGCCAAGAAGTCGAGGGACTGGAGGGTAGCATAGGCTGAGATTAACTCTGCCTTGTTGGCTGCAGAACGGCAGTTCCAGAGGCTGCCAGACCACTAGGTTTTATGGGTATTATGACTCATACTGTGGGACTCTATAGGGCTCCAGCCAAAAGAAGTGCACTATATTGGAACTAGGGTGCTATTTCGGACACAAGCATAGATATGATGCATTATTATGTGACCATAGAAATAGAATCACTAGAAAGGATAGAGCCTCTGACCTTGGCAATTTGACTGGTAAACTGAACTGCACACCTGATATGATGTTCTGGTGATTCTATTTCTCTGAATATGATGCATTATGATGTGACAATGAGAGTTGGGTTAATGGTGCTCTCAAGGCAACTGGGAACTCGAAAAAAATAACTAGGTCAAATCATGTCCGTGATCTTCAGGTCGGAAAGTCGGAGCTCTAGAAAGATGCCAGAGTTTCCGACTTGGAATTCCTTTTTACATTTTGTGGTGGTAATTTTATCCCCTTTTTCTCCCCAATTTTTCGTGATATCCAATTGGTAGTTACGATCTTGTTACGATCTTGTCTCATCGCTGCAACTCCCCAGCGGGCTCGGGAGAGGTGAAGGTTGAGTCAGGCGTCCTCCAAAACATGACCCGCCAAGCCGCGCTGCTTCCGACTTGGAATTCCGAGTTGGATGACTGTTCAAAACGATTTTTCCCAGTCGGAGCTTGTTTTTTTTTCCTATTTCCCAGTTGTCTTGAACGCACTGAAGTCGGAAGTCAGAGATTTCCCAGTTGTTTTGAACACGGCAAAAGGCGACACAGTAGGTGACATCTAAACATGACTTTGTGCTGTCTTTCAGAGGTCAGAGGTCAATGGAAATGACCTCACCCTCATAGACCTGGATGACCCCATCAATGAAGCTGATGTTATGAAGGAAGTCAGGTAAGTGATTTACACTAATGACACATTTGTGACTGGTTACAGGATCACATAGGCCTACAGATACAGATTCAGTAGTAGGTCAAAGGTCACCGCCTATGGAGAGGTAGGCCCAGAGCCATGTATTTAGAGAGTTGGGACATTGAGATATAAACTCAGCAAAAAAAGAAACGTCCTCTCACTGTCAACTGCGTTTATTTTCAGCAAACTTAACGTGTAAATAACGCATCTCCCGAGTGGCGCAGTGTTCTAAGGCACTGCATCGCAGTGCTAGCTGTGCCACTAGAGATCCTGGTTCGAATCCAGGCTCTGTCGTAGCCGGCCGCGACCGGGAGACCCATGGGGCGGCGCACAATTGGCACAGCGTCGTCCAGGGTAGGGGAGGGAATGGCCGGCAGGGATGTAGCTCAGTTGGTAGAGCATGGCGTTTGCAACGCCAGGGTTGTGGGTTCGATACCCACGGGGGGGCAGTATGAAAAAAAAATATATATATATATAAAAAAAGAATAAAAATAAAATAAACAAATAAAAGAATGTATGCACTCACTAACTGTAAGTCGCTCTGGATAAGAGCGTCTGCTAAATGACTAAAATGTAAAAATGTAATGTAAATATTTGTATGAACATAACAAGATTCAACAACTGAGACATAAACTGAGATGTTACCCCCTCGTCCACCAAGGCACCTGCAAGTTCCCAGACATTTCTGGGGGGAATGGCTAAATCCTAGCCCTCACCCTCCGATCCAACAGATCCAGGCTCTTCATGGCAGAACACTGACATTCCTGTCTTGCAGGAAATCACGCACAGAACGAGCAGTATGGCTGGTGGCATTGTCATGCTGGAGGGTCATGTCAGGATGAGCCTGCAGGAAGGGTACCACATGAGGGAGGAGGATGTCTTCCCTGTAACGCACAGCGTTGAAATTTCCTGCAATGACAACAAGCGTAGTCCGATGATGCTGTGACACACCGCCCAAGACCATGACGGACCATCCACCTCCAAATCGATCCCGCTCCAGAGTACAGGCCTTGGTGTATCGCTCATTCCTTCGACGATAAACACGAATCCGACCATCACCCCTGGTGAGACAAAACCGCGACTCGTCAGTGAAGAGCACTTTTTTGCCAGTCCTGTCTGGTCCAGCGACGGTGTGTTTGTGCCCATAGGCGACGGTGTTGCCGGTGATGTCTGGTGAGGACTTGCCTTACAACAGGCCTACAAGCCCTCAGTCCAGCCTCTCTCAGCCTATTACGGACAGTCTGAGCACTGATGGAGGGATTGTGCGTTCCTGGTGTAACTCGGGCAGTTGTTGTTTCCATCCTGTACCTGTCCCGCAGGATGTTCCGATCCTGTGCCGATGTTGTTACACGTGGTCTGCCACTGCGAGGATGATCAGCTGTCCGTCCTGTCTCCCTGTAGCTCTGTCTTAGGCGTCTCACAGTACGGACATTGCAATTTATTGCCCTGGCCACATCTGCAGTCCTCATGCCTCCTTGCAGCATGCCTAAGGCACGTTCACGCAGATGAGCAGGGACCCTGGGCATTTTTCTTTTGGTGTTTTTCAGAGTCAGTAGAAAGGCCTCTTTAGGGTCCTAAGTTTTCATAACTACCGTCTGTAAGCTGTTAGTGTCTTAATGACCGTTGCACAGGTGCATGTTCATTAAGTGTTTATGGTTCATTGAACAACATTTTACATTTTAGTCATTTAGCAGACACTCTTATCCAGAGCGACTTACAGTTAGTGAGTGCATACATTTTCATACTGGCCCCCCGTGGGAAACAAACCCACAACCCTGGCGTTGCAAGCGCCATGCTCTACCAACTGAGCTACAGGGGACTAGCATGGGAAACAGTGTTTAAACCCTTTACAATGAAGATCTGTGAAGATATTTGGATTTTTACGAATTATCTTTGAAAGATCCTGAAAAAGGGACGTTTTCTTTTTTTGCTGAGTTTATGTATACATTACATGACACAGTAGATATCCATATGACAGCTGGCTCCCCATGGGCAATGTTGACATTTTAAACAATGCTATGTAACTGAACATCTATAATTAGAATTTACTTATAATGAAAGGATAAATGAAAGGCTCCAAGGCGCTAACATGGAGTCCTTTTAAAAGTTGGCAGAATTCTCTAAATATTTGGCTCTGGATAGGCCGAGTCATCTCAAGAGTATTGGAGCCATAGAATTTGAGTGATTCTATTCTAATTCTAGAATGATTCATTCTAATTCTGTGATTCTAATTCTATAATTACACATCCTCACACTCACATTATAGCAGTGACCTAAGAGATATTCCTTTTATCTATCTAGATCCCATAAAGATCACAGAGAGGCTGAGAGACTGACCAAGTTGGACGAGGCTGTTCTAGACACAGATACCCCAACTCAGTCACAGGAGGTTGAAGAAGAGAGTGAGTTGGACGAGGCTGTTGCCATCCCATCTCAGTCGCAGGAGGTTGAAGGAGAGAGTGAGTTGGACGAGGCTGTTGCCATCCCATCTGAGTCGCAGGAGGTTGAAGGAGAGAGTGAGATGGACGAGGCTGTTGCCATCCCATCTCAGTCGCAGGAGGTTGAAGGAGAGAGTGAGTTGGACGAGGCTGTTGCCATCCCATCTCAGTCGCAGGAGGTTGAAGGAGAGAGTGAGTTGGACGAGGCTGTTGCCATCCCATCTCAGTCGCAGGAGGTTGAGGGAGAGAGTGAGTTGGACGAGGCTGTTGCCATCCCATCTCGGTCGCAGGAGGTTGAAGGAGAGAGTGAGTTGGACGAGGCTGTTGCCATCCCATCTCGGTCGCAGGAGGTTGAAGGAGAGAGTGATTTGGACGAGGCTGTTGCCATCCCATCTCAGTCGCAGGAGGTTGAAGGAGAGAGTGAGTTGGACGAGGCTGTTGCCATCCCATCTCAGTCGCAGGAAGTTGAAGGAGAGAGTGAGTTGGACGAGGCTGTTGCCATCCCATCTCAGTCGCAGGAGGTTGAAGGAGAGAGTGAGTTGGACGAGGCTGTTGCCATCCCATCTCAGTCGCAGGAGGTTGAAGGAGAGAGTGATTTGGACGAGGCTGTTGCCATCCCATCTCAGTCACAGGAGGTTGAAGGAGAGAGTGAGTTGGACGAGGCTGTTGCCATCCCATCTCAGTCACAGGAGGTATGATGTATTTTTCTATTACATGGATGACATTTCATTGAGATATTTTGTGTTTTAATGACGCAAAATTGAATTCCAGCCTAACTCTGCTTTCTGTTGTCGCCATCAGGCTGCAGTGGTGACCTTCACTACCGTGACCCACAAGGATGAAACTTCCCAGACCAGTCTCACCCTCAGCAGGGGAAAGAGAAGCTACCCAGACCTACACACCTTTGTGCAGGACATGAAGGACGAGTAAGTTGCTCTTTGGCTTCCCCATGCATCCCCTAGATATGTTCCCTATCTCAATTGCATACTCCTCGTGTCCTCTCTTCTCAAAACCCATTGGATGAGAAAGCCAGAGGTCCCGCCCTTCTGACCTTCTCATCCAATGGGTTTTGAGAAGGAGGTGAGGAGATTGAGAGTCTCCCATAGTCTCGGGCCAATACAAAGGACTCAACGGACCAAATAACCAATCAGGGATGTCTGGGTGTGGCCTAGTTCCATAGAGGTCCATCCTTAACGTAGTCTAAGATAATAGAGGTAATGTCCATCCATAACGTAATCAAAGATAATAGAGGTAATGTCCATCCATAACGTAATCTAAAATAATAGAGGTAATGTCCATCCATAACGTAATCTAAAATAATAGAGGTAATGTCCATCCATAACGTAGTCTAAGATAATAGAGGTAATGTCCATCCATAACGTAATCTAAGATAATAGAGGTAATGTCCATCCATAACGTAATCTAAAATAATAGAGGTAATGTCCATCCATAACGTAATCTAAAATAATAGAGGTAATGTCCATCCATAACGTAATCTAAAATAATAGAGGTCATGTCCATCCATAACGTAGTCTAAGATAATAGAGGTAATGTCATGTAGTTCATTGTGTACTTGCATTTATTTACTTTTCAGCCATTGGAATCTGCTGAGTGAGAATATGCGTGCCGGGGTGAGTTATAGTCACCTCTAAAGTAGTTAATGTTGGTAAAATGGACCAAACATTCATTTGTGGAAATCCTGCAGGACCTTTAATCCTGAACCACTGCTTTAATTGACTAGCTTGAGTAAATGGTTCTACGTTTTATATCAGTGCAGCCCCTTTAACAAACTAACTCTGGATGGTCTTTTAACATTGCAGATGAGCAGACATGAGTTTAGTGCCAAGTGCATGGATATTGTAGCATGGGTGATGGAGTCTACATCCACTGTGGTTGTTCCCGCCCTTGACCTCACCATGCAGATAGAGCTCTCTGATTCGCCAAGCTCTTCTGGATCAGGAAGTAATGAGGCAGGAGAGGTGACCTCTCTTGGCCGCAGCGTCAGATTCAGCTGTAGTGGAGGACCCAGCAGGTGCACCAGCGCCAGAACCGCCTGCAGCACACGCACTCCCACGCCTTTCCCCTCCTCTCACAGGTACCTAGCCCTATCCCCTCCTCTCACAGGTACCTACCCCTCTCCCCTCCTCTCACAGGTACCTAGCCCTATCCATGCCTCTCACAGGTACCTACCCCTCTCCCCTCCTCTCACAGGTACCTAGCCCTATCCATGCCTCTCACAGGTACCTACCCCTATCCCCTCCTCTCACAGGTACCTAGCCCTATCCATGCCTCTCACAGGTACCTAGCCCTATCCCCTCCTCTCACAGGTACCTAGCCCTATCCTCTCCTCTCACAGGTACCTAGCCCTATCCCCTCCTCTCACAGATACCTAGCTCTATCCCCTCCTCTTTTTGCAGGTCTTTCCTGTTATAGGTACAAATATCCATTCCAGATCCACTTAGTGAGAAATACTACTTAGATACTACACAACCACTCTAAAAAGTTTACTCTAAATGTTAATGTTTGGACTGAGTGTGGTTTGAGATGGTTCACAATGCTTCCTTTGAATAACAATAACAAGGTTGAGTTTGTGTCCCAAATTCTTGGATCATATTTTTTTATTTTGTTACCATGTATTATTAATTTCTATTGTGCATTCTGCAGGTGTTTGACCTCTTTGCTGAGTGAGGACAATGAGCGATATGTCTCCTCACCTGAGGGTGGCGATAGAGAGATGAGACACAGACCACACTCAGCACCACTGAGATCTGTGTTTGGCATCTCTGAGGACTCTGTCTTCGACATGGTCCAGAGCGGCCAGTCGCAGGGCGACATCGTACCGCCGCCCAAACGGAGTAGACAGGAGAAATACAGACCTAGCAAAATGTCAACGGACGGCAAGTTTATGATGGGTATTGTCGAGTTGGTTATAAACCTTCTCAACTCCAGATGGGCTGAGCTAATGCGAAGTGTCAGTCAGGGAACTCTAGTTCTGCTGACTGGAAGTATCTCAGCAAGTCAACAGTTTGCCCAAGAGATGCTAAGCATGGCGACTTCTAAGATGTATTCCCATGCCATAGAGCATATTGCGCTCGGCCACAAGTCTCCCCTTGAGTTAGAGAGGGAGCTTGAGGCCATCTTGGGTCCTCTGGCTGGACAGGTCATAGTCATCATCATAGATAGCATCATCAAGGCTAAAACCAACGGAGGAAATGAGGGGAGAGCGACCAGCCCCTTGACCTATTTTCTAACTGCCATTTCGGCAGAAATACAAAGCCTAGTGGTTCACAGATCGGCTAGCAGACCATCCACCAGACTGTCCAACAACGACCCACTGCTGAACATTTCCAAGTCGAAGGTCTTAAGATCAGTTCTGCTCAAAATGGCAGAGCTCTTTGGCCAAGGTCCAAGTGAAACCTGTCTAGTTCCACTAGTCCAGAGTCAGTCCAACAACTCCATTTGCGACTGGACTGTGAATGCAGGCACCATTCATCCAAGTACATTTCTGTCCGACAACAGAATGATAGAAGTGTCATCCGATGTTGTGGATCTTGTACTTGAGGTTTTTTGGATAACAGGATTTTTGGATAACAGGAACCCGTCAAGGCCACAGAGTGCCTGCTCCCACAACTCAGCTAGTGGAGCAATAGATATGAGAGCTCTTGCTGGGGACTTGGTCAGACAGGTGTCTGTCAAACTCAGCCCGTTTGTCTCTGAGAGTCAACTCTCCACCATGTCCATGACAGATCTGTCATCATCTTTTTCTGACTCCACCTTGAAGCAGTTGTGTTCTCGCTCTGTTGTTGCTCTGGTAACTGCCTGTCAAGCAATCAAAACAGAGCTCGAGAACCAGAGACCTACCAACCTGGCAGCCAGAGACCTACTATCGTCTCTGGTAGAGACCATTGAGGACATGGATATCTCTGACATCCTCCGGGGCCCGTCGGCCATTTTGGAGGTGGCTGCTGTGATAAAGCACCCAGAGATGTCCACCTCGACAATATACAGATCTCTGCTTCTCGACTCATCTCTCGCCTCCTCTAAGATGGTCACTGAGAGCATTATCTTCAACAACCCATGCCCATCAGAGGAGAATGTGAGTATTCAGAAGGAGCTCCCTGCTGATAAAGTTGACATCCTCCATGGTCAACCAGTGGAGGAGTATATTGTCAAAGCTGAGCAATGCATCACTCAGGTCATTCAGGATGCAGCTGTGACATATACTGCTGCGCTGGATAAAACCGACACTTGTGGGAAACTGTCGGAAATCCTATCTGTCCATGTTTCCTCAGAGAATATTGAGGAGGCATCCTCTGATCTCTTTGGTGGAATTATTTCCGACCTGCTTGAGGTATATGAGGTCAATAAGGCCTCCAAGCGTACGAAATCAGGTCGCAAAATGTTCTGGGTGGAAGTGAGTTCAGGTTCCCAGAAGATTTATACCAAAACCCTGGACAAACTAAGGAAGCTGTTCACCTCCCACCATCTCACTGAGGGAAAAAATACTCCTGTGCAAATCGAGCTTTCTGCAACTGGACTACTTGTAACTGAGGCCACTGTGCAGGAATCTCCTGTAACTGAGGCCACTTTGGCAGTGTCTCCTGTACAGAAGACAGACAGTAAGACCCCTTCTAAGTCCTCAGCCTCAGCCTACCAGCTCACCCTCGACACCTGCACTAAAGGGGTAATCAAACAGGTGATCTCGGTGCTGAGGGTGGACACTTCAAAGGAAAACTGCTCCGCTTCCGTTGGGGAGAGCACGTCAAATTCATCCTTCAACTTCAACCAGAAGTTGGACTCGATAATTTCGAAATTGGAGGACCTCACCATTTCGAGTGATGTGACGTCAGCCGAGATTGCCACACTCACGCGATCTCTTAGTGCAGCCAGCAGAACCTCTAACATTTCTATCCAGAGCTTTCACAGTGCTGAGTTCCGAGCTAAGGCCAAACACATTGTGAATGAGACCATTCTCAGAGCTGCTAGCAAAGCCAGCCATTCTTTGCTACAGAGCATGCCTAGCACCACCTTCTCACACCATGCGGTTTCTACAGCCGAAGATATAGTAAATATTATCATGCAAGACCTTGAAAGTGTATCCCAGTTCACTGTGGACGACGCAGACTCCTTCCCACTAGGAGAGAAAAAGCTGGAGTTCCAGCTCAAACCCAGAGTTGTCTTTGACAACTTATTGGATGCTGCTCAAACCATGTACCACAGAGTAAAGGATAGACTGAACATATTTTTCTCTTTTCCACCAGTGTCAGTCACCACAGCCAAATATGTGCTGGACTCCACCCCTGTGGAGACACTCAGACGTTCTAAGTCCGCTGACACTGCTCTTGTTGAGGACAGGAGCCGCCCTCCGTCTGTGAGAAGTGAGAAGCCTTTGTCAAAAGTCTGTTTGGCTAAAAGGTCTAAAACCCTTCTGTCTTCGAGTGGCTCTTCAACAGACCACCATGTAATTGACACATGCAGTGAGGATGTCACTCTGCCCACCAGGAGTATGTCAGTTGTGAGCAACAACAGTTTGAAGAGAGCCTCTCCTCTCCACGGCAGTGGATTGAGTGAAAGTTGCAAACCTCTTGTGGCTCTAAAAGACGTAACAGTGGCAGTCAGCCAAGAAGGCTTTAGCAAAACTGCAAAGAAGACGCTCAGCTTGATCCTAAATGTGATCAAGTGTAGAGTGGCCAACTCTGAGAGTTCATCTGTTGGGCAGATTGCAAGTGAGGAGTGTCTGATAGCCACTAACATGTTAGACTCTGTACTGGAGAGCCTTGACCAGTTGCCTGACATGAGCGCTGCCGATGAGATCACAAGGACAGAATCCCATACCTCTATCGCAATGGACGAGACAGGTTCACGGTCAATGCTTGTGAGCCAACAAGAAATAAACATATCTGACACCAATATCATAGTGAAAACTATAATGGACACATTGAAGACGGACGACCCAGAGATGACTTCAGCAGAAGAACATCTGGATAGGCTCCTGTCAGTTGAAGCCCTTCAAGGTGCATCTGGCAACCTGATCGCAAAGGTCCATGGTCTCATTCAGGAGATAACCATAAACCGTCAGCTTCAATCCATGGTTGGCCACAGAAGCCTCTCTCAACCAGCGCTGCCTAAACCAGCCCTGAGGAAGCTGTCAAAGGACGATGCCTCAGAGCTCATTTACAACTTTGCCCAGACTTCTGTTAGGAGACTCCTGGGGCAGTGTATGGGAAGGCCTTTGCCACCATCAGCTGAAATGGTTTTGGATCAGGTCATCAAGTTGATGACAGACGTGGTGATGGACAGCCTGACTTATGTGTCCAAGTCTACAATGGAGGATGGTAAGTGAAAGTACCTCTTTTCATCTGCATAGGACTTAATTGTAACATGATGCTCAATACATTGCGTTTTATGATGTAAAATTCACTGGTTGTGTCCAAAATGGCACCTTCTTCCATATTTAGTGCACTACTTTTGACCAGACCCTATGGGTCCTGGTCAAAAGTAGTGCACTATAAAGTGAAGAGAATGCCATTTGGGATGCAGTGACTGACTTCAATGGCTGCGTCCTCTTCTCCCAGTTATTGTACACAGGTCGGTCACACTAGCGTGCTCTTCTCACTCAGACACCAGCAATGCCACAAGTGACATCACTCATGGTGTTGTAGCTGACCTTAATGCTACTGAGGAATTCCCTGCCAGGAGCCTTAGCCCGGCTGATGTAAAGGCTGACGGCATGGCCCGCCTTCCCTCTGCCAGAGGGGAAGAGACTAAGAAGAACAGGAAGTGGCGTTTCCTACCGAAAATGCATAAGTTTCCAAAGATCATGATTAAGGTAGGGTGCTCTGTGTTTTGAGATTACATCTGTAAGGCAGGGCTGAATTTTACCCTACAGATTCACTACACCCCTATTGTCTCTCAGCATTAGAACAAAACTGTTGTCATTGTCTTTAGGAGGTTGAGTGAGGACGCTGTAATGCAATCCTAATACACATGGGAGAGAGTCAATGGCTATGTCCCAAATGGCACCCTATTCCCTATATAGTGCACTACTTTTTACCAGCGCTCTATGGGCCCTTTTCAAAAGTAGTGCCTTACGTAGCGAATAGGGTGCATTTTGGGATGCACACTCTGTATTTTACACAGGCTCAGTTGTCCTGATGTGTTTTGTCAACAGCTGTTCAAGACAAAAGGGGAACCGAAGAGCCACCCTAAACAGGATGCACTGCCTACCAAACGTCTCAGAGAGACTCATATTTCACAGGGTAAGTGATAAGCATCGATAATGTCATATTGATGTATCACCCTATGACAAGCTTGTTAAAACAGTGACAACAGATACAGGCAGACCGACGGACAGACAGGCAGACGGACAGGCAGGCAGACAGACAGACAGACAGGCAGGCAGGCAGACGGACAGACAGACAGACAGACAGACAGACAGACAGACAGACAGACAGACAGACAGACAGACAGACAGACAGACAGACAGACAGACAGACAGACAGACAGACAGACAGACAGACAGACAGACAGACAGGCAGACGGGCAGACGGACAGGCAGGCAGACGGACAGGCAGGCAGACAGACAGACAGGCAGACAGGCAGACAGACGGACAGGCAGACGGACGGGCAGGCAGACAGACAGACAGGCAGGCAGGCAGACGGACAGGCAGGCAGACGGACAGGCAGGCAGACGGACAGACACAAACACACACATTCATTTTCTGATTATGAAATGTTCTTATGACAGATGCTGAGTGTGAGGTTCCAGAGGTTCCATCCACTTCCCCTCCCAAGGAGGACCTGACAACCACACCGGCCCCTGCTCCCCAGGAGTCCCAGTCCCGTAAACGCCCACTCATAGTCAGGGTGTTACACGCTCTCTCCAGAGCCATCTCCAAACCATTCAGAGGAGCTTCTGGGAAGAAGAATTAGCCAAATGCCTGATTTTATTAATATTATATTTTAATCAGAGCCTTTATTTAATAAAACATTACTGCATTGATTTCTGTCTATAGTAGTCTTCATGTATGTGCAAGATAACGGTAAAGTACTTCAAATCACATAGTCAAAAGTATTCATAGTGAAGTACCGTTTATGATTATTGATTGTGGAAATACACATAATACAGAAAAGTTGTTGTCACATACAAAGACAGACATAAAGGAGAACTCCGTAGACCAGTCACATTCTCAAGCCATAACTAAATCCATGAATGGATCTCCTATAAGATGACAGGAGAACATTTGTAACACTTTCTATGAATCCAGGCTCTGTCGCAGCCGGCCGCGACCGGGAGACTCATGGGCGGCGCACAATTGGCCCAGCATCGTCCAGGGTAGGGGAGGGAATGGCCGGCAGGGATGTAGCTCAGTTGATAGAGCATGGCGTTTGCAACGCCAGGGGAGTGGGTTCGTTTCCCACGGGGGGCCAGTAAAAAAAAATATATACATATATATATTTATTCACTAACTGTAAGTCGCTCTGGATAAGAGCGTCTGCTAAATGACAAAAAAAAAAAAAAAAAAAAAAAAAAAAAGCCTATATCTATAATGCATACACTCAAGTCATTTACATTTTACATTTTAGTCATTTAGCAGAAGCTCTTATCCAGAGCGACTTACAGTTAGTGAGTGCATAATTTTTATTTTTTTTCATACTGTCATACACTCATAATGACTTAATTGAGTTAAGTGTTAAGTTAAGTGCAGTTATAAACACATAATGAGGGCTTATTATGTATTTCTTGCAATAAAAAAAGAAAAATGCTACTAGTTTATTAAATATTCATGACTGCTATTGCACGGCTCATGTCCACACTTCTGTACAATAGGGGGCAGTAATGCACCATAACGTTGGATGCCAACTGTCTATAAACCCCACTGAAGAAGAAAAAGCTACTCATGTAATGCATGCTGGAAAGCAGACAAAAACTAATGATTTGCAAGAGATCTAAACACGATTTATAAGCTACTGAACAACAAGTCCAAGAAAGCATTGCTAACCGCGTTTGCACTTTGAACAGATTTCTCGACAATAATAATGGAAGATGTGACTGGGGCTCAGCTCATTGCAGAGGCACTAAAAGCTCAGGTGAAGTGTGTGCAATTTATATAAAACAGTGTTATACTGTGTAACCGTGTTGCTAAGAATATATTAGTCGCTGATCATGTCCTTGGCAGTGAGAATGTAGCACTACGAGTTGTGAAAGTGTGCCATAGGTCATTGCACTGGTATAGCTAACTATTCATATTGTTGTAGAAAAACATTTAGATGTTTATGTGGAATAGCATATGTTAACATAGTGAGTTTTTGTCCTGGGTCCGCCTGGGTCCTGCAGTCGGTGAAAAGCAATTGCACTGCCTGCATCTCAGAACTGCGGCTGCCTTGATCTCATGAGGTTATCGTTGCCCGCGTGTGCATGACGTCAGAGAAAGTCGGGATCAAGTCGGACACAAATCTAACCAGCATGCATTGGGCGGTGATCGCTGGTAATCGATTCTGCGCAGACCTGGCTCATCTCAAATGGGCCTCTTGTCTATGATCTGTCGGCATGGTTATACTGGCCTGTGGCCTTCTTGGAGGCCTTGATGATATCGGAGGGGGGCTCCCATTTGAAGCAGGGCTCCAGATTGGCCATCTTTATGGTCATTATTGAGGACAGGGTGCCATCCAATGCTAGGCTGTTTCTTCTCTTGGTTTTGTTCAGTCCCACAACTGAAAACATCCTCTCAGCATCTGCGTTTGCATGGGGCAACACCAGGACAAGCTTGGCGACGGCAGCAAGCCTCTCGAATTCTTTGGCTCCTGTCACCTATGGAAAATGCACCAAAACACAATGGAAAAACATACCTTGATTTTTTATTGATTAATACTGTGAATATACTGTAGGTTGATCCATTAACAAAGTTCAGATAAAAACATGCATAATTTGAAACATGCATGACACATATATGCATGCAACAATTTTAAGCAACAGATGTAGCCAAGCCACACCTGCCAAAAGAAAAGACAAAAAAGGAAAAAAAAATGACATTATGCTTCCGGGTTGCCATTTCAGCCCAGAAGCTTTCCATTTCAGTCCTGCAGGGATATCATTGGCATGGTCTGATAATTTAGAAACTCCTCACCCAGAAGGTCATGCTCCTCTGGCCAATGGTATGGGAGGAGATGGGGAAACCTATTTATGAAAGTAGAGTTACAAGTTGTTACGTTTTAGGTATATAGTCATCAACCAGCAGCAGTTCATACACATCTTTGAGGAGAAGCCACATAAGAATATCTCATGTGCAGTTTAGGAGTGAACACACCTCATCATAAAACACAGGGTATTTTAGCTAAGATGAAAGACAATAATTAGAGAAAAAAAACGAACCTTTCAACAAAGTACAGGACATCTTCGATGTCACTTTCAGCCCTCTGCCGTACATCTACAAATTGTGCGTGCTTGATCAGTGGCTCTTCCAGTGGCAGCTTCTTAAGTGCATAGTCCACAGCACTTGTCAGGAAACACAACACAGCTTCATGGAATGAATCCACCTGCTGTGGTGTGATGTCACCCTCGTCGAGTAATCTGTTAATTTTAGCCCTGGTTGTGAACCCAATACAGCATATCGGTATAATGTACAAGGCTAAATATCACATATCACAGTGTTTGATCATAATAATAGTCAAATACTAACCTGGTAAATGGTTAGCCTTTTCTTCAAAGGCAATTTCACAAGGCTCCTCATGGCACTGCAGAGCTGCTGGAACCATAAACTTGGAACATAGCTTGCGTACGAATTTCACCATCTATAACAGACATTTACAAAAATAGTAGGTGAAACCTGTTTTAGAGGACCCCTGCAGATATCAGCAAGAAACACAGAATGGAAAAAAACTGCAAAATCCAATCCCACCTCATCATGTAACAAAAATTTTGATGACTGCTCTCTCTGAAGCAGCAAGTTGAAAGAAGTGAAAGTTGGTACGGTGGCTTGGAAGAACAGCAGGTACACTTCTGTCATGGGGACAGTGAATGTCTGCACAAGTCTCTTGAACCTGGCCTGATTTTCATCTTGAATCAATCAATAAATAACACAAAACAAGAGGTTGTCATTGATACAAGTATGTGACTAACAATCCATGTAGTTGCTGCATAATGAAATTGAAAATTGATGACCATACTAGCAGATTTGTAGTAGCTGGCCAGAGGTTCATACAGCCTCAGGATCCTGGTCACACAACGTTCAAGGCTTAGCCAACGAACCGAGATATGCAGGAGGACCTCCATGTACTCCGCTTCATGGAGCTCACAAAACTCTGTTTTAGACATTAAATCCATATCATATATTTTCTACAGCTCAGCATTTCAGTATTACACTTAATAGTATCAAACATGCATACCTGACAGGTATCCTTTCCGATTTGAGCTACCCTTGAACCAGTAACCGATGTCCACTACCATATCCTCAAAATCAAAACCGGACACCTGCAATGCATAAATCAATCGTAACGCATTCAGTCAATGCACGTAATTAGGATACAAATAAAAAGTTACATGTAAAGATAAATCAGGCCTTAACTCACTTTAAAACATCTTTAAAAAATCCCACTCCTGCAGCTTTGGCGGTGTTATGTGCCACATGACAAGGACAACCATGAATATAGGTGTTGGAATGCTTCTGGAGCACCCTAGAGGCAATGGGATTACGTGGTCCAATGTTCACAGCTGCATTGTAAACTGAGAGACCAATGCAGTTCTCCCAAGGGATGCCATGCTCCTCTATGGTGGAGTTAATTTTGGTGAAGATCTCACTTGCTGGCCCACATCTCCTCCCACTTGTTGTGCACATATTTAAGAACTGGTGGACAACTTTGCTGCCCATGAAGACCCGGACAGTAAGCGGGTTCATCTTTTCCACTCCTATAATGACAAGTTAGAATCATACAGATGTTCATGTTATTAGATGTTTAAAAATACACAAAGCACATGTTTTGCAGATGAGAAAAATCTCAAATAGTTTGTGAAATACCAGTGTCATTCGACCCATCCGTAACAAGGGTATACGGGGCTTTTTTCATCTCCTTCACAAGCTCCTGTGTGAAATATGGTGCGAGTGCTTCATTGGTAATGCAGGATGACTTAGTCCTGGCACACCTGTACTCCTGCGCTGTCTTCGAATCTCCGAAACATTATTTTAGGAGAGGCCCCAGGTGGTCCGCAAAGGCTAGGGGGACGTTGTGAACTACCAACCCAGCTGTCATTTTGACCTCAGCCCTTCTTGTCTGTAAGAAATTAAAAATTATTAATCCTCCCAAAAGACCATAGTTTATTTAAAATAGACGCCTGCGATAATAGGGCACAGGTAAAAAACACATTCAGCAACTAAGATCTCAAATTAAGAAAACTGGACTGTACTACACTGAAATACAAACCACAAATTAGTCAAAACTATCAACCATGACTTTACCGTGATCAACTAGAACACAAAACTCTTGATTGAACCTTGACAGAATCATTACACATATCATACCTTAACCTCTTGTGCAGACATACCCCCAACAGATGGAACGGCCATTGCATATTGGGATATTGTGGCTGTGGACAGGAGAGCTCGTTGCTTATCTTGGTGGCCTTTTGCTTTTTATATGGCGCACTACATCTGTCACACCCTGGTGGCAACATGAGTTTTCAATACGGCAGACTGCACACCAGTAGTGCGTGTTGAGGCTCCCTCTGGTAATAAATGGCCATGAAGAGGTCCACTCATTTTTGAAAATGGATCTATATGTTGCTGCTCCAGCCAGAGCACGACTCTTCTGGCCCTGCTGTTGGATTGGGGGGGTCTCTTCTTTCTGTCCCTCTGTGTCTTCTTCCATCTGCCCTGTTGGTTGTTCTATTTGTCCTGTCTGTTGCTCCTCTGCATGTGCGTCAATCTGTCCTGTCTGTTGCTCCTCTGCTTGTTTGTCAGTCTGTCCTGTCTCCTGCTCTCTCTGTCCTTTGTGTTGCTCCTCTGTCTGTTGTCCTGTCGTTTCTATCAATCGTTCTGGCTGTTCTGTCAGTGTGTTTGTCTGTCTTTTCTCACTTGGCTGGTTCTTTAAATAAAATAAAAGGTTTCGCTTTTGTCCTGGCAAAGGTCTCTTACGGGACATCTTTGAAACCTTAAACAATTAAAATGGTCATGTTGGTTTAATAACTCTACTCTCAGTTACAAAAACATACCTACTTCTATTGCACACATTTCCTGTATTTATGTTAAATTCTTTGGAATACATCTTACCTGTTCGAAATCAGCTGAGTTTACATTCACCACACTAAATCATGTTCACACGCACAAACAAATAATTTATTTCAAGATTTAAAGTTTAAGAGAGTGAGTATTCAATTGGACGACATTTCATTGTTACATACCTAGTCTCAGCTCAGCTTCTTATCAGACTTCTTCAGGGCGGCAGGTAGCTTAGTGGGTAAGAGCGTTGTGCCAGTAACCGAAAGGTTGCTGGTTCTAATCCCCGAGCCGACTAGGTGAAAAATCTGTCGATGTGCCCTTGAGCAAGGCACTTAACCCTAATTGCTCCTGTAAGTCGCTCTGGATAAGAGCGTCTGCTAAATGACAAAAAAAAAAAAAAGGTAGTGACCTGCTCATCTTATGTTGACTTTCACGGCAATGGTATCTCTTCTTCTGTCGCTAACTTCGGGGTGCAGCACATATGGTTCATTGGCGCTCATCAGCGCCATCTACCGTCGGGGAGTTTGAAAAAAGGAACGAACGAGTCTCTGCCGATTTTTTTTGCTTGAGAAATTGGATGTGTGGCGTGAGTGCGTGTGAAAACAGGCAAAAACGTGTGTCACACGGCGAAAGCGTGAGAGTTGGCAGCTCTGTGTTAACACCCTTGTTGATGCATGCCAATGTGTGTGTCAATGCAAAGAAAATCTAAACTACATTGTAACAATTCATATACAATTCAGAATGAAAATGTATGCACTCACTAACTGTAAGTCGCTCTGGATAAGAGCGTCTGCTAAATGACTAAAAATGTTTTAAAAAATGTAAATATACTGTATCTACATGTATCTCTCTACAGAATGTAGAATATATGTTTGGAATAGTTGGTGTTCCAGTCATTGAAGTAGCTATGGCAGCTCAAGCCTCAGGAATCAAGTATGTGGGAATGCGCAATGAACAAGCCCTAAGCCACCTTTTTATTACTAAACCAGCTCTCCCCAAATCATGTGATATTAACTACCCTTACATAGACTACAGGAGCGTGTAGTGTGTGAGGGTCAGTTTCATAGCTTTTTTGCATTGCTAATTATGTCTGCCTGTCTGTCTGACCCTTTGTGTGTCTGTCTGCCTGTCTTCCTGTCTTTCCCTCTGTCTGTCTGTTCCTCTCCAGTCCAGGTGCATGTCTGGTTGTGTCTGGACCGGGACTCATCCATTCACTTGGTGCAATGGCCAATGCTAACATGAACTGCTGGTATGCTAGAACTCCACAAACAGAAGACCCTACTACTCATGTTCAGTGGCCTTTCAAAAGAAGGGATGCTATCCGCACACTGCAAAAAATGATCTGAGGACTCCAAACTATCTCAGCTTGTCAGTTGATGTCATTGTGTGATACCTCTCTCTCTGTAGGCCTGTGATTGTTATTGGAGGCTCCTCTGATAAAAACCAAGAGACCACTGGGGCGTTTCAAGAGTTTCCACAGGTACCGATTCAACCATGACATTTATGACTATTGAACATTAGGGGATGGTATCCCGGGACACAGATTAAGCCTAGTCATGACCTAAAAAGCAAACTCAATAGAGAATCTCTGTCTGGGAAACTGGCCCTAGCAGTTTAATTGCTGAAAGAGGAAATCATTTGTTATTTGTGGTCCTCTTTCTCTGTCAGGTGGAGGCATGCAGATTGTACAGTAAGTTCTCTGCTAGGTCTAGCAGTCTGGATATGATCTCCTCAGTGGTAGAGAAGGTATACAGTCTACTCTGACTCCCTCTGTGTAGTCCTCTTCATATCATTTGGTATCACCTGCAATTGTCTGTTTTCTGACCTCTAATTTTCCAGCTTAGCAAGGTACCTTAACTGCTTCATAAGAGCACAGCACAGCCTTAATTGATCTGAATGGAAGGGTGTTTGGTCTGTCTAAGGCAGCACGCACTAGCATGTATGGACGTCCAGGTGCTGTATACGTAGACATATCTGGGGACATGGTCAATGCTAAATTGGACAGGAGCAGAGCCAGGTTAGTGGCCATCACTGTCTTTCATCCATTTAAAATGTATACTAATGCGTTACTGTTGAATATGTATACCTCTGAATTCACATCACCGTAGTCATTTTTATTTTATTTTGTTATACCTTTTAACGTCTGAAGTGAACCAGAAATTAAATTACTTAGAAAATATAGCACTATATCAAAATATTCTCATCAGAGAATAGCAATAAGCCTCGATAGACCTTCATGATGTATTTACATATGCAATACAGTTGCTAGGTAACATGTTTAATGTTTGACCTATTATTTATTATTTCCTTTGTCAGAGAGGTGCCCTGTAGTCCACCTCCTCCTGTGAGTATGGCTGACCATATGGCGATCACAGAAGCACTGGCGGTCCTGAAAGGAGCCAAACGGCCTTTACTCATCATTGGCAAATGTAGGCATTGCTTTTTTAATAGCCAGATAATCTGGGGGAAACAGAACTAAAATGTTGCATAATTGCGTCAGATACTTGGTTAAGGTCTGGGGAGATGTTAAGAGAAAGATACTAACGCCACTTGCGAAGTTTCCACCCCCCTAAACGGAAACTCTCTGCAAGTTTCAGGCAAGTTTATGGGCCAAATGTCCCCTCCCCTTCTGAAATTGAAAAGATGCGAGTACCTGCGAAATCGTGATTTGTCCAAATGATTAGTGGTGAAAAATCAGCGTACCGGAACAAAGTTGTCACATCCCAGTCTGTTGACAGACGCTACTTCCAGTTATGTTACGTGCGTCTGTCCAGGAGAGATCAATAGCCAGGTGAGACGCACTGTAACACATATAGCACTGTACCACAGCCGGGGCGGCAAGTAGCTTAGTGGTTAAGAGCGTTGTGCCGGTAACCGAAAGGTCGCTGGTTCTAATCCCCGAGCCGACTAGGTGAAAAATCTGTTGATGTGCCCTTGAGTAAGGCACTTAACCCTAATTGCTCATGTAAGTCGCTCTGGATAAGAGCGTCAGCTAAATTACTAAAATGTAAATGTACCACGGTTCAGTCGAAAATAGGGCCACGTTCAGTAGACAAATGTTGTTGACATGATTTCTCATTCTACCTGTCCGAGAGGCACGTTCGTTCTACATGCTATATTTCTATCTGAACGTTGCACAACGTTTTGCTCAGCTGAATGCATCCCAGTTGTGAAGGCCAGTCTGTTGAAATCCGTGTGGCAGTGCCCTCTGTCTGTGTCCCTCTGCAGGTGCAGCCCATGGAAGAGCAGAGGGGGCTCTGAAGGAGCTGGTGGAGGGGTGTGACCTGCCCTTCCTGCCCACCCCCATGGGTAAAGGGGTGCTGCCTGACGATCACCCCAACTGTGTTGCTGCTGCCCGCTCCAGGTCAGCCTCTCCTTCTCTCAGCTGGCATCATATTCATGTACAGACCATTGACTGTATAAGTAGGACCAATAATTTCCCTGACCATTTGAACGGACCACGAAACTCCTGAAATCCCTATCTATAACTAGTCTCTCCTGGCCAGGTCATGTCAATGTAAACTGGTGTCAATCAAACAACTACACTACTCCTATAACTAGCCTCTTTTCATTACATTTTGTTTTGTCCCTGCTCTCCTCCTCCTCTCTTCCTATCCTCCTCCTCCTCTCTTCCTATCCTCCTCCTCCTCTCTTCCTCCTCCTCCTCCTCTTCCTATCCTCCTGGTTCTATGGTCTTGGTGGGGACTGCAGAGCTCTGCTCCAGTCTGATGTTGTGGTCCTACTTGGTGCCAGACTCAACTGGATCCTGCACTTTGGCCTTCCCCCCAGGTTTGACACCCAAGTAAAGGTCATCCAGCTAGGTCAAAGGTCACCAGTAGGGTTTCTTTTTTTTCCTTCTTTTTTTCGGATTTTCTTCTTATTCCGTTCTGATTTCTGGAATCTTCCAACAGGGATTTCTGGGAATTTTGGGAAAGTAACTGTAATTTTGCAACCCTAGTCACAGGTCATTTCATAGTGAACTACATTTCATTGTAACCAGGTATAAAGGTATTTGACTCAGTCTATTGGATTTAGTCTATCAATTATATAGCTTCTCTATAAGTCTTTGTGGTCTCTCCAAATAATGTCATGGCTGTCTTAGTGCTGTACAGTACATCTATATTTAAGCAATAAGGCCCGAGGGGGTGTGGTATATGGCCAATATACCACGTCTAGGGGCTGTTCTTAAGCACGATGCAACGCGGAGTGCCTCGATACAGCCCTTAGCCGTGGTATATTGGCCCTATACCACAAACCCCAGAGGTGCCTTATTGCTATTATAAACTGGTTACCAACGTAATTCGAACAGTCAAAATACATTTCAAATCAAATCAAATCAAATTTTATTGGCCACATGCGCGGAAATACAACAGGTGCAGACATTACAGTGAAATGCTTACTTACAGCCCTTAACCAACAGTGCATTTATTTTTAACAAAAAAGTAAAAATAAAACAACAACAAAAAAAGTGTTGAGAAAAAAAGAGCAGAAGTAAAATAAAATAACAGTAGGGAGGCTATATATACAGGGGGGTACCGGTGCAGAGTCAATGTGCGGGGGCACCGGCTAGTTGAGGTAGTTGAAGTAATATGTACATGTGGGTAGAGTTAAAGTGACTATGCATAAATAATTAACAGAGTAGCAGCAGCGTAAAAGGATGGGGTGGGGGGGCAGTGCAAATAGTCCGGGTAGCCATGATTAGCTGTTCAGGAGTCTTAAGGCTTGGGGGTAGAAGCTGTTGAGAAGTCTTTTGGACCTAGACTTGGCACTCCGGTACCGCTTGCCGTGCGGTAGCAGAGAGAACAGTCTATGACTAGGGTGGCTGGAGTCTTTGACAATTTTGAGAGCCTTCCTCTGACACCGCCTGGTATAGAGGTCCTGGATGGCAGGAAACTTGGCCCCAGTGATGTACTGGGCCGTACGCACTACCCTCTGTAGTGCCTTGCGGTCGGAGGCCAAGCAGTTGCCATACCAGGCGGTGATGCAACCAGTCAGGATGCTCTCGATGGTGCAGCTGTATAATTTTTTGAGGATCTGAGGACCCATGCCAAATCTTTTCAATCTCCTGAGGGGGAATAGGCTTTGTCGTGCCCTCTTCACGACTGTCTTGGTGTGTTTGGACCATGATAGTTCGTTGGTGATGTGGACACCAAGGAACTTGAAGCTCTCAACCTGTTCCACTACAGCCCCGTCGATGAGAATGGGGGCGTGCTCAGTCCTCTTTTTTTTCCCTGTAGTCCACAATCATCTCCTTTGTCTTGGTCACGTTGAGGGAGAGGTTGTTATCCTGGCACCACACGGCCAGGTCTCTGACCTCCTCCCTCAACGTGACCCATGTTATACGGTCAGATATACCACAGCTTTCAGCCAATCAGCATTCAGGGCTCGAGTCACCCGGTTTATAAAAGGGAACGTGTGTGTGTCAGCCTTAGCATTATGTGGTGCTGCCTGGTTATTTCTGTTGTGTTTAGCTTGAGGTTTGGCCACTCCTCCAGCTGCTGTTACATGTGTCACGCACGGCGCTCTTCCTGTCGTGTCGTTGCTGGTATGTTGTAGTAACGTTCCACATACGTTATTTATGTCAAGGTCAATGTCAAGGTTGATCTGTGTGCTGAGGAGATGGGGAACAACGTGCAACCTGCTGCTGCTCTCCTGGGGGACATCAATACTATTGTCAAGCAGGTAACACAACACAGTCCTGGGGGACTGGAGATCCTGGTTTGAATCCAGGCTCTGTCGTAGCCGGCCGCGACCGGGAGACCCATGGGGCGGCGCACAATTGGACCAGCGTCGCCTAGGGTAGTGGAGGGAATGGCCGGCTCAGTTCGTAGAGCATGGTGTTTGCAACGCCAGGGTTGTGGGTTCGATTCCCACGGGGGGTATGACATTTTTTTATAACGTATGCACTAACTGTAAGTCGCTCTGGATAAGAGCGTCTGCTAAATGAGGGCAATGTGGGGCATTCTTATTTTTCCTCCACTGATGATGATATCCAATCTGTTTATTCTTACTTTTGTGAGTCAGTACCCAAGAACAACACAGTCATTTTTCAGAACACAATGAGAATTACTCAGAATGACAGTTTGTTTTACACCACTGTGCTAGTACAGGATAAAGTTGAGCTGAAGGGGATGTTAGATAGTGGGTCCATGGCTACTACTCTGCGCGCAGATATTGTACCTCGGTTGAGGGAGGCAGGAGTGGTAGAGGGGAACTTTCTAGCTCCTTCAGACATCATCCTGGTGGGTTGTGGTGGGAACAAACTAGCCCAGTGGGCATGTGTGACTTAAAAATGCAACTTTATGGCTTCTGTTATGTAGTCCCAGTGCTTATTGTTGATGGGCAGGTTGATGAACTCATTGTGGGAACTAATGTGTTGAAGTCTCTGATTAGACAGTGAGTTTCTATGTGCTCACGCAGGTGCCCGAGAGCTGTGGCTGCACCAAGGGCTAAGCTATTGTGTGTTGTCTCTTCGTGTACAGGTATGTCATTTATTTTGTCAGAATTATGTTGTATATCATTTTACTTGTATTGTATAGTGTGTTGTTAGGCACTGAATGTGTGCATGCAGCACCTGTTCTCTTTTGCCTGACCTTCAACTAGCAAGGTGCCCGAGAGCTGTGGCTGCACCAAGAGCTAACATATTGTGTGTTGTCTCTTCGTGTGCAGGTCGAATAAAAATTATCCAACCATCAGAATTCCAGTTGTGGCAGTGTCCTAATTACGTGACCTGCCGACTGGTCAGCTCAAGCCGACCGCCGGAGCTGTGCATGTGGATGAGGTGCACGACCTGCGCATGTGAATTTGTTGATGGCTTACTGTAAGTGAATATATACTGTAAACAGTGAAAGTGAATGTAGCATATTCATTAGATACAGGTATTCGTGCTTATTTGTATGTTTTGGATGAATTTGTTTATTGCATTTATTTTTTTTGGTATTTGAATGCACTAAATTACATTGTATTTTAGTGCTCTGTTGAGCCATGGAAGATTCTCAAATCCATAAGACGTGTTATGCTGGGGATTTTAGTGTGGGTAGAGGGAGGGGTGTCCTTCCATTTACACCAATTGTACAGTCAGCTCCTGGGAGTAGAGCGTTTGCTAGTCCTGAGTTTGCAAGCACTGGGAGGGGTAGGCTGTTTGTTCCACCTGACCAGGGTATCCCACCTCTGTCTTTTGAAGTACCATCATCCACAGTACTCGGTGATAATGGGATGCCTCCGAGTCAGCTTAGTGACCTTATTAAGCAGATTGGTTCAGAGATAGGAGAATCTATCAGAGCGAGTTTACTGCAGCCTGGGGTTTCAAGTCTTTCTCCTGCCCGTCCCCCTCACCAACCCCAGCAGTTTCCCCTGCCTGAGCAGTGTGGGTCAACCTTTATTGATGCTCCCAAAAGACCATAGTTTATTTAAAATAGACGCCTGCGATAATAGGGCACAGGTAAAAAACACATTCAGCAACTAAGATCTCAAATTAAGAAAACTGGACTGTATTACACTGAAATACAAACCACAAATTAGTCAAAACTATCAACCATGACTTTACCGTGATCAACTAGAACACAAAACTCTTGATTGAACCTTGACAGAATCATTACACATATCATACCTTAACCTCTTGTGCAGACATACCCCCAACAGATGGAACGGCCATTGCATATTGGGATATTGTGGCTGTGGACAGGAGAGCTCGTTGCTTATCTTGGTGGCCTTTTGCTTTTTATATGGCGCACTACATCTGTCACACCCTGGTGGCAACATGAGTTTTCAATACGGCAGACTGCACACCAGTAGTGCGTGTTGAGGCTCCCTCTGGTAATAAATGGCCATGAAGAGGTCCACTCATTTTTGAAAATGGATCTATATGTTGCTGCTCCAGCCAGAGCACGACTCTTCTGGCCCTGCTGTTGGATTGGGGGGGTCTCTTCTTTCTGTCCCTCTGTGTCTTCTTCCATCTGCCCTGTTGGTTGTTCTATTTGTCCTGTCTGTTGCTCCTCTGCATGTGCGTCAATCTGTCCTGTCTGTTGCTCCTCTGCTTGTTTGTCAGTCTGTCCTGTCTCCTGCTCTCTCTGTCCTTTGTGTTGCTCCTCTGTCTGTTGTCCTGTCGTTTCTATCAATCGTTCTGGCTGTTCTGTCAGTGTGTTTGTCTGTCTTTTCTCACTTGGCTGGTTCTTTAAATAAAATAAAAGGTTTCGCTTTTGTCCTGGCAAAGGTCTCTTACGGGACATCTTTGAAACCTTAAACAATTAAAATGGTCATGTTGGTTTAATAACTCTACTCTCAGTTACAAAAACATACCTACTTCTATTGCACACATTTCCTGTATTTATGTTAAATTCTTTGGAATACATCTTACCTGTTCGAAATCAGCTGAGTTTACATTCACCACACTAAATCATGTTCACACGCACAAACAAATAATTTATTTCAAGATTTAAAGTTTAAGAGAGTGAGTATTCAATTGGACGACATTTCATTGTTACATACCTAGTCTCAGCTCAGCTTCTTATCAGACTTCTTCAGGGCGGCAGGTAGCTTAGTGGGTAAGAGCGTTGTGCCAGTAACCGAAAGGTTGCTGGTTCTAATCCCCGAGCCGACTAGGTGAAAAATCTGTCGATGTGCCCTTGAGCAAGGCACTTAACCCTAATTGCTCCTGTAAGTCGCTCTGGATAAGAGCGTCTGCTAAATGACAAAAAAAAAAAAAAGGTAGTGACCTGCTCATCTTATGTTGACTTTCACGGCAATGGTATCTCTTCTTCTGTCGCTAACTTCGGGGTGCAGCACATATGGTTCATTGGCGCTCATCAGCGCCATCTACCGTCGGGGAGTTTGAAAAAAGGAACGAACGAGTCTCTGCCGATTTTTTTTGCTTGAGAAATTGGATGTGTGGCGTGAGTGCGTGTGAAAACAGGCAAAAACGTGTGTCACACGGCGAAAGCGTGAGAGTTGGCAGCTCTGTGTTAACACCCTTGTTGATGCATGCCAATGTGTGTGTCAATGCAAAGAAAATCTAAACTACATTGTAACAATTCATATACAATTCAGAATGAAAATGTATGCACTCACTAACTGTAAGTCGCTCTGGATAAGAGCGTCTGCTAAATGACTAAAAATGTTTTAAAAAATGTAAATATACTGTATCTACATGTATCTCTCTACAGAATGTAGAATATATGTTTGGAATAGTTGGTGTTCCAGTCATTGAAGTAGCTATGGCAGCTCAAGCCTCAGGAATCAAGTATGTGGGAATGCGCAATGAACAAGCCCTAAGCCACCTTTTTATTACTAAACCAGCTCTCCCCAAATCATGTGATATTAACTACCCTTACATAGACTACAGGAGCGTGTAGTGTGTGAGGGTCAGTTTCATAGCTTTTTTGCATTGCTAATTATGTCTGCCTGTCTGTCTGACCCTTTGTGTGTCTGTCTGCCTGTCTTCCTGTCTTTCCCTCTGTCTGTCTGTTCCTCTCCAGTCCAGGTGCATGTCTGGTTGTGTCTGGACCGGGACTCATCCATTCACTTGGTGCAATGGCCAATGCTAACATGAACTGCTGGTATGCTAGAACTCCACAAACAGAAGACCCTACTACTCATGTTCAGTGGCCTTTCAAAAGAAGGGATGCTATCCGCACACTGCAAAAAATGATCTGAGGACTCCAAACTATCTCAGCTTGTCAGTTGATGTCATTGTGTGATACCTCTCTCTCTGTAGGCCTGTGATTGTTATTGGAGGCTCCTCTGATAAAAACCAAGAGACCACTGGGGCGTTTCAAGAGTTTCCACAGGTACCGATTCAACCATGACATTTATGACTATTGAACATTAGGGGATGGTATCCCGGGACACAGATTAAGCCTAGTCATGACCTAAAAAGCAAACTCAATAGAGAATCTCTGTCTGGGAAACTGGCCCTAGCAGTTTAATTGCTGAAAGAGGAAATCATTTGTTATTTGTGGTCCTCTTTCTCTGTCAGGTGGAGGCATGCAGATTGTACAGTAAGTTCTCTGCTAGGTCTAGCAGTCTGGATATGATCTCCTCAGTGGTAGAGAAGGTATACAGTCTACTCTGACTCCCTCTGTGTAGTCCTCTTCATATCATTTGGTATCACCTGCAATTGTCTGTTTTCTGACCTCTAATTTTCCAGCTTAGCAAGGTACCTTAACTGCTTCATAAGAGCACAGCACAGCCTTAATTGATCTGAATGGAAGGGTGTTTGGTCTGTCTAAGGCAGCACGCACTAGCATGTATGGACGTCCAGGTGCTGTATACGTAGACATATCTGGGGACATGGTCAATGCTAAATTGGACAGGAGCAGAGCCAGGTTAGTGGCCATCACTGTCTTTCATCCATTTAAAATGTATACTAATGCGTTACTGTTGAATATGTATACCTCTGAATTCACATCACCGTAGTCATTTTTATTTTATTTTGTTATACCTTTTAACGTCTGAAGTGAACCAGAAATTAAATTACTTTGAAAATATAGCACTATATCAAAATATTCTCATCAGAGAATAGCAATAAGCCTCGATAGACCTTCATGATTTATTTACATATGCAATACAGTTGCTAGGTAACATGTTTAATGTTTGACCTATTATTTATTATTACCTTTGTCAGAGAGGTGCCCTGTAGTCCACCTCCTCCTGTGAGTATGGCTGACCATATGGCGATCACAGAAGCACTGGCGGTCCTGAAAGGAGCCAAACGGCCTTTACTCATCATTGGCAAAGGTAGGCATTGCTTTTTTAATAGCCATATAATCTGGGGGAAACAGAACTAAAATCTTGCATAATTGTGTCAGATACTTGGATAAGGTCTGGGGAGATGTTAAGAGAAAGATACTAACGCCACTTGCGAACTCTCCACCCCCCTAAACGGAAACTCTCTGCAAGTTTCAGGCAAGTTTATGGGCCAAATGTCCCCTCCCGTTCTGAAATTGAAAAGATGCGAGCACCTGCGAAATCGGGATTTGTCCAAATGATTAGTGGTGAAAAATCAGCGTACCGGAACAAAGTTGTCACATCCCATTCTGTTGACAGACGCTACTTCCAGTTATGTTACGTGCGTCTGTCCAGGAGAGATCAATAGCCAGGTGAGACGCACTGTAACACATATAGCACTGTACCACGGTTCAGTTGAAAACTGGGCCACGTTCAGTCGACAAATGTTGTTGACATGATTTCTCATTCTACCTGTCCGAGAGAGGCACGTTCGTTCTACATGCTATATTTCTATCTGAACGTTGCACAACGTTTTGCTCAGCTGAATGCATCCCAGTTGTGAAGGCCAGTCTGTTGAAATCCATGTGGCAGTGCCCTCTGTCTGTGTCCCTCTGCAGGTGCAGCCCATTGAAGAGCAGAGGGGGCTCTGAAGGAGCTGGTGGAGGGGTGTGACCTGCCCTTCCTGCCCACCCCCATGGGTAAAGGGGTGCTGCCTGACGATCACCCCAACTGTGTTGCTGCTGCCCGCTCCAGGTCAGCCTCTCCTTCTCTCAGCTGGCATCATATTCATGTACAGACCATTGACTGTATAAGTAGGACCAATAATTTCCCTGACCATTTGAATGGACCAGGAAAGTCCTGAAATCCCTATCTATAACTAGTCTCTCCTGGCCAGGTCATGTCAATGTAAACTGGTGTCAATCAAACAACTACACTACTCCTATAACTAGCCTCTTTTCATTACATTTTGTTTTGTCCCTGCTCTCCTCCTCCTCTCTTCCTATCCTCCTCCTCCTCTCTTCCTATCCTCCTCCTCCTCCTCTCTTCCTATCTTCCTCCTCCTCTCTTCCTCCTCCTCCTCCTCTCTTCCTATCCTCCTGGTTCTATGGTCTTGGTGGGGACTGCAGAGCTCTGCTCCAGTCTGATGTTGTGGTGCCTACTTGGTGCCAGACTCAACTGGATCCTGCACTTTGGCCTTCCCCCCAGGTTTGACCCCCAAGTAAAGGTCATCCAGCTAGGTCAAAGGTCACCAGTAGGGTTTCTTTTTTTTCCTTCTTTTTTTCGGATTCCAGATTTTCTGCTTATTCCGTTCTGATTTCTGGAATCTTCCAACAGGGATTTCTGGGAATTTTGGGAAAGTAACTGTAATTTTGCAACCCTAGTCACAGGTCATTTCATAGTGAACTACAGTTCATTGTAACCAGGTATAAAGGTATTTGACTCAGTCTATTGGATTTAGTCTATCAATTATATAGCTTCTCTATAAGTATTTGTAAGTCTTTGTGGTCTCTTCAAATAATGTCATGGCTGTCTTAGTTCTGTACAGTACATCTATATTTAAGCAATAAGGCCCGAGGGGGTGTGGTATATGGCCAATATACCACGTCTAGGGGCTGTTCTTAAGCACGATGTAACGCGGAGTGCCTCGATACAGCCCTTAGCCGTGGTATATTGGCCATATACCACAAACCCCAGAGGTGCCTTATTGCTATTATAAACTGGTTACCAACGTAATTCGAACAGTCAAAATACATTTCAAATCAAATCAAATCAAATTTTATTGGCCACATGCGCCGAAATACAACAGGTGCAGACATTACAGTGAAATGCTTACTTACAGCCCTTAACCAACAGTGCATTTATTTTTAACAAAAAAGTTAAAATAAAACAACAACAAAAAAAGTGTTGAGAAAAAAAGAGCAGAAGTAAAATAAAATAACAGTAGGGAGGCTATATATACAGGGGGGTACCGGTGCAGAGTCAATGTGCGGGGGCACCGGCTAGTTGAGGTAGTTGAAGTAATATGTACATGTGGGTAGAGTTAAAGTGACTATGCATAAATAATTAACCGAGTAGCAGCAGCGTAAAAGGATGGGGTGGGGGGGCAGTGCAAATAGTCCGGGTAGCCATGATTAGCTGTTCAGCAGTCTTAAGGCTTGGGGGTAGAAGCTGTTGAGAAGTCTTTTGGACCTAGACTTGGCACTCCGGTACCGCTTGCCGTGCAGTAGCAGAGAGAACAGTCTATGACTAGGGTGGCTGGAGTCTTTGACAATTTTGAGGGCCTTCCTCTGACACCGCCTGGTATAGAGGTCCTGGATGGCAGGAAACTTGGCCCCAGTGATGTACTGGGCCGTACGCACTACCCTCTGTAGTGCCTTGCGGTCGGAGGCCAAGCAGTTGCCATACCAGGTGGTGATGCAACCAGTCAGGATGCTCTCGATGGTGCAGCTGTATAATTTTTTGAGGATCTGAGGACCCATGCCAAATCTTTTCAATCTCCTGAGGGGGAATAGGCTTTGTCGTGCCCTCTTCACGACTGTCTTGGTGTGTTTGGACCATGATAGTTCGTTGGTGATGTGGACACCAAGGAACTTGAAGCTCTCAACCTGTTCCACTACAGCCCCGTCGATGAGAATGGGGGCGTGCTCAGTCCTCTTTTTTTTTTCCTGTAGTCCACAATCATCTCCTTTGTCTTGGTCACGTTGAGGGAGAGGTTGTTATCTGTAGCTCAACTGTAGTTCTCTGTAGCTCAACTGGTAGAGCACGGCGCTTGAAACGCCAAGGTAGTGGGTTCGAGCCCCGGGACCACCCATACACAAAAATGTATGCACGCATGACTGTAAGTCGCTTTGGATAAAAGCGTCTGCTAAATGGCATATTATTATTATCCTGGCACCACACGGCCAGGTCTCTGACCTCCTCCCTCAACGTGACCCATGTTATACGGTCAGATATACCACGGCTTTCAGCCAATCAGCATTCAGGGCTCGAGTCACCCGGTTTATAAAAGGGAACGTGTGTGTGTCAGCCTTAGCATTATGTGGTGGTGCCTGGTTATTTCTGTTGTGTTTAGCTTGAGGTTTGGCCACTCCTCCAGCTGCTGTTACATGTGTCACGCACGGCGCTCTTCCTGTCGTGTCGTTGCTGGTATGTTGTAGTAACGTTCCACATACGTTATTTATGTCAAGGTCAATGTCAAGGTTGATCTGTGTGCTGAGGAGATGGGGAACAACGTGCAACCTGCTGCTGCTCTCCTGGGGGACATCAATACTATTGTCAAGCAGGTAACACAACACAGTCCTGGGGGACATCAATACTATTGTCAAGCAGGTAACACAACTCAGTCCTGGGGGACATCAATACTATTGTCAAGCAGGTAACACAACTCAGTCCTGGGGGACATCAATACTATTGTCAAGCAGGTAACACAATTCAGTCCTGGGGGACATCAATACTATTGTCAAGCAGGTAATACAACTCAGTCCTGGGGGACATCAATACTATTGTCAAGCAGGTAACACAACTCAGTCCTGGGGGACATCAATGCTATTGTCAAGCAGGTAACACAACACAGTCCTGGGGACATCAATACTATTGTCAAGCCTGTAACACAACTCAGTCCTGGGGGACATCAATACTATTGTCAAGCAGGTAACACAACTCAGTCCTGGGGGAAATCAGTGCTATTGTCAAGCAGATAACACAACACAGGCATCTAATATCTGCCCTATATCTGCATATTCTTTTTTTAAGAAACAAGCATTGATTGTCCTGCAGCACAGCAATGTGAGTTATTATATGGATTATAATTAATGGACATTTATGTAAGGGTTGATAGGGAAAATGATGTCTGACATTTCTAAGAGTACAAACTTCAGAAGCCTTTTTAAACCTCAAATACACTACACGTTTTAAATGTCCTGCATTGCAGGAAAGTTCTCCTGCAACAAGGTGATCAAATTAAGATCCTACATCTGTACTTTATTCAGTTTGTTTAGTTTCTACTCCTCATCTTTACGTTCAGCTCCTGGAGTACGTTCACAAAGATGGCAGGAGGTATCCAGCTGATACAGAATGGTGGACCACGTTGAAAGAGAAGATGGTTGCTATGACAAAGGTGACAAAGGTGTGTTGGTGTGTCCGTCTGTGACCTGTGATCTGTGACCTAAGCAAGTTAGATTCTGCCTTTGTGTCTGTATTACTGACTCTTTGTTATCTGTGAAATAACTTGACTTAAATCCAACAGGTAGAATACATTATGGTACAGATGTAGTATTGCACTTAAATCCAACAGGTAGAATACATTATGGTACAGATGTAGTATTGCTCTTAAATCCAACAGGTAGAAGACATTATGGTACAGATGTAGTATTGTTCTTAAATCCAACAGGTAGAAGACATTATGGTACAGATGTATTCTGAGTCTTGTCATAGGCATGTATGATCCCGTCCGGTCAGGTCCAACAACTTTGCTGTTTGGGTACCTACCACCCCTGATTTGATTGTGTTTCTCTCTCCAGGCGTTAGCTCTACAGTCGACAACACCCATGAACTACTACCAAGTGTTCCACCACATCTCCCAGCTGCTGCCCCACGACTGTGTCATCGTGAGTGAGGGGGCCAACACCATGGACATCGGGCGCACCATGTTGAACAACTACCTTCCTCGACACAGGCAAGGCATGCCGCCTCACACAGAGATCAAAGGTCAAATCCGCCAAGTATCCTGTGCCTTTGCCCTGAAGACAAGTAGGAATGAGTTGGGATCTGTTGATAGTTCTCCCTGAGAAGACTTCTCAATGGAGTGCTGCCTGACAGGCTGACTGGATGACTTCTCAATGTAGTGCTGCCTGACAGGCTGACTGGATGACTTCTCAATGTAGTGCTGCCTGACAGGCTGACTGGATGACTTCTCAATATAGTGCTGCCTGAGAGGCTGACTAAATTACTTCTCAATGTAGTGCTGCCTGAGAGGCTGACTAAATTACTTCTCAATGTAGTGCTGCCTGACAGGCTGACTGGATAACTTCTCAATGTAGTGCTGCCTGAGAGGCTGACTGGATAACTTCTCAATGTAGTGCTGCCTGAGAGGCTGACTAAATTACTTCTCAATGTAGTGCTGCCTGACAGGCTGACTGGATTACTTCTCAATGTAGTGCTGCCTGACAGGCTGACTAAATTACTTCTCAATGTAGTGCTGCCTGACAGGCTGACTGGATTACTTCTCAATGTAGTGCTGCCTGAGAGGCTGACTAAATTACTTCTCAATGTAGTGCTGCCTGACAGGCTGACTGGATTACTTCTCAATGTAGTGCTGCCTGAGAGGCTGACTAAATTACTTCTCAATGTAGTGCTGCCTGACAGGCTGACTGGAGGACTTCTCAATGTAGTGCTGACTGACAGGCTGACTAGATGGACTCTTTTATTATCTTACCCCCCCAGATGTTGTTCATTGCTTCCTACTTAACACATACACACACACACACACCAACTATGGTACCTTTACACACACTGAACTCTTATTAACGCAGCCTGGTGTCTGTGTGTGTGTGTGTGTGTGTGTGTGTGTGTGTGTGTGTGCAGGTTGGATGCTGGTACCTTCGGGACGATGGGGGTGGGTCTGGGCTTTGCCATCGCGGCTGCAGTAGTGCAGAGGAACCAGAACACAGGCCAGAGGGTGGTGTGTGTGGAGGGGGACAGTGCCTTTGGATTCTCTGGGATGGAGGTGGAGACCATGTGCAGGTTGGTTCAGTCAAGGTCTCTCTCGCATAGCAAAACGTGCTTGTAGTATTCACCGGTCCGGTGCATAGGAGAATACAATTTTTATCAATTTTCCCTAAGTGTCAACCACCTAACCTAGTCATTGATGCTTTCCCTGGTCATTGATGCTCTCCCTGGTCATTGATGCTCTCCCTGGTCATTGATGCTCTCCCTGGTCATTGATGCTCTCCCTGGTCATTGATGCTCTCCCTGGTCATTGATGCTCTCCCTGGCCATTGATGCTTTCCCTGGCCATTGATGCTTTCCCAGGTCATTGATGCTCTTCCCTCTGACCAGGTATAAACTCCCAGTGGTCATCATCGTGGTCAACAACAATGGGATCTACAGCGGAGTGGACGCAGCGACGTGGGAAATGATGGGGAAGATGGGAGATCTGACCACTGTGTGAGTACATAGGGGTTTGGGTTTAAAGGTCAATGTGGGACTGGGCCTACTCTGACTGGTTATGTCCAGGTCAGGATTCCCTCTAGTGAAGGTATGTTGGTCATCTTCTCCTCTCCCCCCTGTGACCCTGCTGCCTGAAGCCCGCAATGACGAGATCATGAAGGCCTTTGGAGGACGAGGGTTCCTGGTGCGGACAGAGGAGGAGCTGCGTAGTGCCTTACAGCTCAGCCTCAGTGACTGGGAGAGACCTAGTCTCCTCAACGTCCTCATAGACCCCTCCTCAGACAGGAAGCAACAGGTATTCCCTGGTCTATACCAGGCAAATTCAAATCAAGACCTCAAAGCCAGTTCGAGTGTTGTTTATGATGTGTATCTAGTGTAGGAAAGTGTTTATAATGTGTAAGAAAGTGTTGTTTATTTCTGGTCCTGGAAGGCTGCAGTCATCAAATACGCTCTTAATGGGGCCTCCCGAGTGGCGCAGCGGTCTAAGGCACTGCATCGCAGTGCTTGAGGCGTCACTGCAGACCTGGGTTCGATCCCAGGCTGTCACAAGCGGCCTTGACCGGGAGACCCATGAGGCGGTGCACAATTGGCCCAACGTCGTCCGGGTTAGGGGAGGGTTTGGGCAGCCGGGATTTCCTTGTCCCATCGCTCTAGTGACTCCTTGTGGCAGGCCGGGCACCTGCAAGCTGACTTCGGTCGCCAGCTGGACGGTGTTACCTTCGACACATTGGTGCGGCTGGCTTCCGGGTTAAGCGAGCAGTCTGTCAAGAAGCAGTGCAGCTTGGCAGGGTCGTGTTTCGGAGGATGCATGGCTCTCGACCTTCGCCTCTCCCGAGTCCGTAGGGGAGTTGCAGCAATGGGACAAGACTGTAACTACCAATTGGATATCACGAAAAAGGGGTAAAAAAAATAATATATATATATATATATACAGTCTTAATAAAAAAGGGTTCCAAAAGTGTTCTTTGGCTGTCCCCATAGGACAATTATTTTAGGTATAACCCTCAATGTAGAACCCTCTGTGGAAAGGGGTTCTACATGGACCCCTAAAGGGTTCTACCTGGAACCAAAAAGGGTTCTTCAAAGGGTTCCCCTATGGGGACAGCCGAAGAACCCTTTTAGGTTCTAGATGGAACCTTTTTTGTACCATCAAGGTAGCTACGGTCAGCTCACTTCACCTGAATGTTGAATGCTAATGTTGCCTAAGAACAGGGCTGTCAAACTAGTGTCTGTTGGTTTCTGTTATTTCCTGTCCGATTAAGACATAGACAACCAGGTTAAGGGCGTTCCTAACTAATCAGTGTCCTTCATTGATCAATCAAGTAAAAGGGAGGAGTGAAAAAACCTGCAGACACTCGGCCCTCCGTAGAATGAGTTTGACACATGAGCCTGACTGCATCCAACCACGTCATTTATCATTCCTCTCCTGACTGTCCATGGTCTGTCTGTCTGTCTGTCTGTCTGTCTGTCTGTCTGTATGTCTGTCTGTCTGTCTGTGTCTCTTAGGAGTTTCCATGGCTGACTCGCTCCAACCTGTAGCCCCAAGAGGAGAGGTCTGCTGTATGGGACAGTGAGGAAGACCTGCTTCCTTCTCCCACCTGATGGAGAAATTGGGTACGTCCCAAATGGCAACCTCTTCTCTATAAGGTTCATTTTCTATGGGCCCTGGTCAAAAGTAGTGCACTAAATAGGGAATAGGGTGCCATTTGGTATGCAGCCCTTGTCAGTGAAGTTTCTCTCTCTATAACATGGTGTTAGGAGACAGTGACAGCTGTCACTCATTTAATGTGTTTTTGTATCTAAAAAATAATGTTTCTATGAAATGTTTTAATCAAGTCACATTTACTACACGGTAGTATTACATTTTTGATTTTGTAAATTTATACCATGATTAAGATGTAGATTTGTGACAAAATGTCAGGTATATTTGTCTTTGGCTTATTTACTATACTTGTACAAGTGGAATTGAAAATAAACTTTGTTGCAGACAAACTACAAGATAATAGAAGTTATTTTAGAAAATGATAAAGTGATGTCAATGTCTTTCAGAGCTGTAGAATATAGGACGCTTTCCCAGTTCCTTTGGGAGTATAGGAAATTATTCTGGGTCCTGTTCAAGATCTCCCCAGTCCCTCAGTCAATTTCCTGTGACTTGTCCCCAACAATACCCAGGTAACTGCTGGTATTAGAATGGTATGGCTCACCAGCTGAAAATGAGCTCATGTGTAGCATGTGGTCCAACGCAACTCCTTCCTCAAACTAACCTCTTACCCCTCTTCAGGGTTCCCCTGTCAAGGAAACATCATGGCTGTCATTGGTTAATGAGAAATGTGTGCCATGTCAGTCTGTGTGACATTGGGTTGGAATCAGTGGCGGCTCCTCAGAGGAGGAAGGGGAGGACCATCCTCCTCAGTGAATTTCATAAAAATATAGTGAAACATAAAAAAAGTTAACCTTTTTAGATAAAACTATACTAAATATATTCACGTCACCAAATAATCGATTAAAACACAGTGTTGCAATGAAGGTCGACAGTGGCCTCAACATAACTCTGTAGGGTAGCAACATGGTGTAGCCGGAGGACAGCTAGTTTCCGTCCTCCTCTGGGTACATTGACTTCAATATAAAACCTAGGAGGGTCGTGGTTCTCACCCCCTTCCATAAATTTACACAACTTCCAGAGGACGTCCTCTGACCTATCGGAGCTCTTGCAGCATGAACTGACATGTTGTCCACCCAAACAAATGATCAGAAAATGAATCTAGTACTGAAAGCATAAGCTACAGCTAGCTAGCACTGCAGTGCATAAAATGTGGTAAGTAGTTGACTCAAAGAGAGAGAAAGACAATAGTTGAACAGTATTGAACAAATTCATTTCTAAAAAAATAAAGAAGCAAGAGAGAGCGCTAGCTATATATAATTTTTATCCACTTTCACTTACTTAGCTAGCTAGTTTAGCCTACTCAAACACCCGGCTCAAACAGAGAGGGATGCTATGTTACCTAGCTAGCTATGGCTTTCCAACACTGGAACTCTTCCAAGTCAAGGTAAGCTTTTGGTTTTATTAATTTATTGCCACTGGGGTGTAACTGCTAATTGACGTGAGCTAATATGGTGTCAACAATGTAGGCTGTGTGTAGTGGTTATGATATGAAGGTTTGGCTTGGAACAATTTATTTTCGCCTGGTCATAGACAGCTGATGTGTTGTGCACTGAAGTCCACAAGCGAAGGGAAAAGTCCCCTGTAGTCCCCTGTAGCTCAGTTGGTAGAGCATGGCACTTGCAACGCCAGGGTTGTGGGTTCGTTTCCCACAGGGGGCCAGTATGAAAATGTATGCACTCACTAACTGTAAGTCGCTCTGGATAAGAGCGTCTGCTAAATGACAAAATGTTTAAAAAAATGTAAAAAAGGTGAGATGAGGAGAGCGCCTAGATGCGAGAAGGAATTATCTAACGATCAAAGTCACACTGTTTGTAAATGGCTGCTATGGAAGTGAACTGTGTGATCGAGTGTATTCATTCCGCAGATTCTGTTGAAAAAAATTTCTTAAACGGAAACAAACAACGAAAAGGGGATAAACATACATTAATTTGTCCAATAGAAACTCTTGTTTGCAACTGTTGGACTAATGATTACACCCTATATCAGCTAGATGCAGGCAAGAGTGTGCAAGGCGGTATTGAATGTGTCACTCTGTCACCTTGATTACTCAAATTTCTCTCGACCTGTGCACCTACGTTGTAAACTTTCATTCATAGGCTAGGTTGTAGCAACCTCATGATGGGTATAGGGAAAATTAGAGTAGCCTAAACCTATCAATGTTACATTGAGCTGGGTGAATGGAATATGAATGACAATCATCCAATATGCTGTAATAGAAATAAGGCCATGCTCATAAAATGTTTTATACTTATCCCTCATCTTAAACGGCACCGACCGCCACTGATTGGAATAAGGCCCCTGTATTGTGTGTGCGCACAGTGAGGGAAAAAAGTATTTCATCCCCTGCTGATTTTGTACGTTTGTCCACTGACAAAGAAATGATCAGTCTATAATTTTAATGGTAGGTTTATTTGAACAGTGAGAGACAGAATAACGACAAAAAAATCCAGAAAAACGCATGTAAAAAATGTTATAAATTGATTTGCATTTTAATGAGGGAAATAAGTATTTGACCCCCTCTCAATCAGAAAGATTTCTGGCTCCCAAGTGTCTTTTATACAGGTAACGAGCTGAGATTAGGAGCACACTCTTAAAGGGAGTGCTCCTAATCTCAGCTTGTTACCTGTATAAAAGACACCTGTCCACAGAAGCAATCAATCAATCAGATTCCAAACTCTCCACCATGGCCAAGACCAAAGAGCTCTCCAAGGATGTCAGGGACAAGATTGTAGACCTACACAAGGCTGGAATGGGCTACAAGACCATCACCAAGTAGCTTGGTGAGAAGGTGACAACAGCTGGTGCAATTATTCGCAAATGGAAGAAACACAAAAGAACTGTCAATCTCCCTCGGCCTGGGGCTCCATGCAAGATCTCACCTCGTGGAGTTGCAATGATCATGAGAACGGTGAGGAATCAGCCCAGAACTACACGGGAGGATCTTGTAGCTCAATTGGTAGAGCATGGCGCTTGTAACGCCAGGGTAGTGGGTTCGATCCCCGGGACCACCCATACGTAAAAATGTATGCACACGTGACTGTAAGTCGCTTTGGATAAAAGCGTCTGCTAAATGGCATATTATATTATTATATTATAATGATCTCAAGGCAGCTGGGACCATAGTCACCAAGAAAACAATTGGTAACACACTACGCCGTGAAGGACTGAAATCCTGCAGCGCCCACAAGGTCCCCCTGCTCAAGAAAGCACATATACAGGGCTGTCTGAAGTTTGCCAGTGAACATCTGAATGATTAAGAGGAGAACTGGGTGAAAGTGTTGTGGTCAGAAGAGACCAAAATCGAGCTCTTTGGCATCAACTCAACTCGCCGTGTTTGGAGGAGGAGGAATGCTGCCTATGACCCCAAGAACACCATCCCCACCATCAAACATGGAGGTGGAAACATTATGCTTTGGGGGTGTTTTTCTGCTAAGGGGACAGGACAACTTCACCGCATCAAAGAGACGATGGACGGGGCCATGTACCGTCAAATCTTGGGTGAGAACCTCCTTCCCTCAGCCAGGGCATTGAAAATGGGTCGTGGATGGGTATTCCAGCATGACAATGACCCAAAACACACGGCCAAGGCAACAAAGGAGTGGCTCAAGAAGAAGCACATTAAGGTCCTGGAGTGGCCTAGCCAGTCTCCAGACCTTAATCCCATAGAAAATCTGTGGAGGGAGCTGAAGGTTCGAGTTGCCAAATGTCAGCCTCGAAACCTTAATGACTTGGAGAAGATCTGCAAAGAGGAGTGGGACAAAATCCCTCCTGAGATGTGTGCAAACCTGGTGGCCAACTACAAGAAACGTCTGACCTCTGTGATTGCCAACAAGGGTTTTGCCACCAGGTACTAAGTAATGTTTTCCAGAGGGGTCAAATACTTATTTCCCTCATTAAAATTCAAATCAATTTATTAAATTTTTGACATGTATTTTTCTGGATTTTTATGTTGTTATTCTGTCTCTCACTGTTCAAATAAACCTACCATTAAATTATAGACTGATCATGTCTTTGTCAGTGGGCAAACGTACAAAATCAGCAGGGGATCAAATACTTTTTTCCCTCACTGTATGTGTGCGTACGTTAGTGCATTTCCAATGTGTGGCTATGTGTCCCTGCCTGGCCCACAGCACCCTGCATGCCTGTCATTCCTCCCTATAGGTCAGGGATTGGCCCACAGCACCCTGCATGCCTGTCATTCCTCCCTATAGGTCAGGGATTGGCCCACAGCACCCTGCATGCCTGTCATTCCTCCCTATAGGTCAGGGATTGGCCCACAGCACCCTGCATGCCTGTCATTCCTCCCTATAGGTCAGGGATTGGCCCACAGCACCCTGCATGCCTGTCATTCCTCCCTATAGGTCAGGGATTGGCCCACAGCACCCTGCATGCCTGTCATTCCTCCCTATAGGTCAGGGATTGGCCCACAGCACCCTGCATGCCTGTCCTTCCTCCCTATAGGTCAGGGATTGGCCCACAGCACCCTGCATGCCTGTCATTCCTCCCTATAGGTCAGGGATTGGCCCACAGCACCCTGCATGCCTGTCATTCCTCCCTATAGGTCAGGGATTGGCCCACAGCACCCTGCATGCCTGTCATTCCTCCCTATAGGTCAGGGATTGGCCCACAGCACCCTGCATGCCTGTCATTCCTCCCTATAGGTCAGGGATTGGCCCACAGCACCCTGCATGCCTGTCATTCCTCCCTATAGGTCAGGGATTGGCCCACAGCACCCTGCATGCCTGTCATTCCTCCCTATAGGTCAGGGATTGGCCCACAGCACCCTGCATGCCTGTCATTCCTCCCTATAGGTCAGGGATTGGCCCACAGCACCCTGCATGCCTGTCATTCCTCCCTATAGGTCAGGGATTTCCACTGGGACTGGGTGGACAGCCTGCTTCCTGCCCTGAGGCCTCCCCAGCCCCCCCCACGCCCTCCTCCCCTTGTCACCACAGCCATAACTTAACCCATCCCAACCTGCTCTCAAATAATACATTTTCTCTGGGAACAAAAAGCCAGTGACTGTGTTCATTATTTCATGACCTGCCACCACCCATGTCTCACTCAGGCATCCTGATGCGTCAGAGGTCAAAGCCCCCCCCCCCACCAGGTTAAACTGATGCAGATCACCCATACTGGCCGTCTCAAATGGGGGTATTTTAGGGTCACACAGAGCACAAAATGGCTATAGGGAAAAAATCCTCTTCATTCTTTTGTCAACTTCAGAACTCTTCATTAAGATGATAATAGAATCGGCTGCATTCGCTGCTTCATTTCCACAGGCATCTACAGAGAGACATCTGTGCACTGCCCACAAATCACATTGGTCTGGTTTGGAAACCCAGAGTGGTAGGATAAAGAAAAGCATATGTAAGCTTTTACTTGGGCATCTCTGCAGGCAAATGAACCTTAATGAAATAATGGGAGAGAAATATGGCATGGTAATGGAGTTAGAGACAGAGGGGAAGGCAGAACTGCAGCCAGCTTCAAACATATCCTACCTACTCCTGTCCTATACCCTGGCTCTCTGCCATGGCCTGAGCCCTCAATGTTCTGCCTCAGGTCTATATATATACATACATACGCACGCACGCACGCACGCACGCACGCACACACACACACACACACACACACAGGGTGAGTTAATGTAAAGACAGGTATCATGATTATGGTTGCCAACTCAGATCAAGCTCATTCTGAGAGACCATACCTGGTTAAATAAAAAATACAATTTTTGTTTTGCATTTCAGTTATTCATCTGATTAGGGCATTTACAAAACGTCACAGAATAACTTTACTGCTCGTGAGGTAGGCCTACAGGCTGACTATAGAATACTAGGCCAAACGGGGAGTGTTGAATGACAACTCTAGCTGTGGTGTGTTCAGTTCAAGGCTCTCTGAGGATATTGATGTCCTGTCACTACATGAAATAGCAGAGTCCCACAGACACAGCAGTTCGTGAGCAGCTGCCTGCTGACAACGTCTTTACTCTGCTTGATGCAGGTCCACTGCTGTGCAGTGTGTGCTCTTCCTCCCTGAGAGAACGTCAATAGCATCTCCATCATTATCAGTCTGCTGCCCACCACACACAATCCAATCACTGTCAACGACAGAGGAGCCTCCTCCACTCAGGGATGCTGACAAACCCCTGACTCTCAGCCCCATGTCAGTCAGTCAGCCGGTCAGTCCAACCAAATGCCCTGACACTAACTAGAGAGTATTGACTCTGGTCAACAATGTGTATTTTTTTCTATTTAACTAGGCAAGTCAGTTAAGAACAAATTCTTATTTACAATGATGGTCTACCTGTATGTGACCAATAAAATTTGATTTGAACATTTGATTTGAGTTCCTTGGCAGAGTGAATAGCTTGTAACAGTCAACAGCTTCCATTTTCTGATCTTTATTTGGTTCTCAATAATGCATGACTGTGTCAAACATGTCTGAATGATGAAATCAGAGGAGTTCTGAAATCCTGATATGCGAGCGCATTCACCACCACCAAGCATTGTGTAATGTTACCACATGCTACCAGTGTACCTACAGTATACAGTACACTATTATATTAGCCAAACAAATTGATATTTAATGTGTTTATACATGGTGCAATGGATAATACAGTTATACCTGTCATACAAAAGTTGACGTAATATTCAGTCATTAAAGTTATACAGTTATATTAACAAGAACCATCAATATTTCTTTAAAGCATATACCTTGTCGAGAGTTAACTGACTAATATTTATTTATAGCATGTAGGCTTCATTCACAGCCATCTTTGGCAAATCGGTTGCATTTTAAACTTGTAAGTTACAGTACCACTAACATGCAGATGTAATATTAGAACAGTCTTGAAATTACACATTTGTATACATCAATTTTTACATGAGCAACAATATTTTCCTAACTCCCCAAAGTGTGGGTGAGGTTAAAGGTCGGCCTCCGTTGGCACGGCAACCCACAGCTTGTGGTAAAGAACAGCTTATCCTGAAACATTCTCTTATTCTATTGAGGGAATACAGGAAGAAATGCAGACTACAACTACAGTGGCTTGCGAAAGTATTCACCCCCCTTGGCATTTTTCCTATTTTGTTGCCTTACACAACCTGGAATTAAAATGGATTTTGGAGGGGTTTGTATCATTTGATTTACACAACATGCCTACCACTTTGAAGATGTAAAATATTTTTTCTTGTGAAACAAACAAGAAATAAGACAAAAAAACAGAACTTGAGCATGCATAACTATTCACCCCCACAAAGTCAATACTTTGTAGAGCCACCTTTTGTAGCAATTACAGCTGCAAGTTTCTTGGGGTATGTCTCTATAAGCTTGGCACATCTAGCCACTGGGATTTTTGCCCATTCTTCAAGGCAAAACTGCTCCAGCTCCTTCAAGTTGGATGGGTTCCGCTGGTGTATAGCAATCTTTAAGTCATACCTCAGATTCTCAATTGGATTGAGGTCTGGGCTTTGACTAGGTCATTCCAAGACATTTAAATGTTTCCCCTTAAACCACTCAAGTGTTGCTTTAGCAGTATGCTTAGGGTCATTGTCCTGCTGGAAGGTGAACCTCCGTCCCAGTCTCAAATCTCTGGAAGACTGAAAGAGGTTTCCCTCAAGAATTTCCCTGTATTTAACGCCATCCATCATTCCTTCAATTCTGACCAGTTTCCCGATCCCTGCCGATGAAAAACATCCCCACAGCATGATGCTGCCACCACCATGCGTCACTGTGGGGATGGTGTTCTCGGGGTGATGAGAGGTGTTGGGTTTGCGCCAGACATAGCGTTTTCCTTGATGGCCAAAAAGCTCAATTTTAGTCTCATCTGACCAGAGTACCTTCTTCCATATGTTTGGGGAGTCTCCCACATGCCTTTTGGCGAACACCAAACGTGTTTGCTTATTTTTGTCTTTAAGCAATGGCTTTTTTCTGGCCACTCTTCCATAAAGCCCAGCTCTGTGGAGTGTACAGCTTAAAGTGGTCCTATGGACAGATACTCCAATCTCCGCTGTGGAGCTTTGCAGCTCCTTCAGGGTTATCTTTGGTCTCTTTGTTGCCTCTCTGATTAATGCCCTCCTTGCCTGGTCTATGAGTTTTGGTGGGCGGCCCTCTCTTGGCAGGTTTGTTGTGGTGCCATATTCTTTCAATTTTTTAATAATGGATTTAATGGTGCTCCGTTGGATGTTCAAAGTTTCGGATATTTTTTTATAACCCAACCCTGATCTGTACTTTTCCACAACTTTGTCCCTGACCTGTTTGGAGAGCTCCTTGGTCTTCATGGTGCCACTTGCTTGGTGGTGCCTCTTGCTTAGTGGTGTTGCAGACTCTGGGGCCTTTCAGAACAGGTGTATAAATACTGAGATCATGTGACAGATCATGTGACACTTAGATTGCACACAGGTGGACTTTATTTAACTAATTATGTGACTTCTGAAGGTAATTGGTTGCACCAGATCTTATTTAGGGTCTTCATAGCAAAGGGGGTGAATACATATGCACGCACCAGTTATTTTTTTCATTTCACTTCACCAATTTGGACTATTTTGTGTATGTCTATTACATGAAATCCAAATAAAAATCAATGTAATATTACAGGTTGTAATGCAACAAAATAGGAAAAACGCCAAGGGGGATGAATACTTTTGCAAGGCACTGTGTAGTGTTCAGTTCACCACTGAGTGGTGCAGTAGCTCTTCTCCAGTTATTTAAGCAGGCAGGCTGGATAAAGAGGTATCAAGAGGAGTACTGCTACAATATGATACAGAAAGATGTGTCCAGAGCTTTCTAACTGAGGCACCGTAGACTGTCCTAAGGTTTCCCACCCTATCTATCTAACTATCGGAATTCACTTCCTACCAAATAGCAGCTAAAACGGTTTCCTGTTCTGCAATGAGGAAATTATTGGAGAAAATGTAGTAGTGGTAATAATAACAGTTTGCCAGCCTTCACGTGTCATATCTCCCTGCAGACCGTAGTGCACTGAGGCCCTCCTCCATACCTAGAGGACTGATGGCATGAGTCATCAACGTGTACAGTAAGCACTTCTGAGTGAGGAGAGGGACAGTGTAACAGTCAGTGTGCAGCACAGACTCGGTGGTCTCATCTGTGGTCTACAGTGGATATAAGGGAGGATGTCTGTGAAAACCGCACGACCACAGCTACATTATGTTAGTGGTTCCTGAGTTAAATCGTGGAAATGTCAATCTAAACTAAAGCAAAGCTGACCATGTCCACAATGTTCAGATTCTGAACGGCCCTCTTGAACTACAGTCCAGTGCTATCACAAGCTAATAGAGCGCACAGGCCTGGCTGTCCCAAATGGCACCCTATCCCCTATATAGTGCGCTACTTTTGACCAAGGCCCATAGGACTCTGGTCAAAAGTAGTGCACTATATAGGGAATAGGGTGTAATTTGGGACAAGGCCCCTGCTCAGTTCTACCAGGTGGTGAGGGATCCCGGTCTGTCAGCTTGGCTGCTATTTCCACAAGCGGCCATCTTGGCTTTATGCTACTACTGTACAGTACATAGCTTTACTGTTCTTCTGAAGAGGATCTACCTCTTCAGTACAGACTGACCTAGGCTTAAGATCTACCTCTTCATAACATACAGAACAAGGCTTAAGATCTACCTCTTAAGAACATACAGAACAAGGCTTAAGATCTGCCTCTATTGAACAAGGCTCTCAGAATCCTCCTGAATACAGTATCATTATGACATGCCCCTCCTGTCCTGATTAGTGAAATTATAACATACAATATACTCCCTACGTACAATTGGAGACGTCTACCTACTATATATACACAGCACAAAGCTCATGACAACGATAGTAAGTATTGTGATTGGTAACATGCCTAGGTAGTGACATCTGTTGCCATGGTCACACAGCAATCTCAGCCTCATGCAAATGCTATATTACGTCATTCACATTGCAGTAAAATACACAGCATCCTGCTTCTGATTGTCCAGACCTGGTTCTCTTTTCTTTAACAGTGCTACGTCGAGGTAAATATGGCTTCCGGCTCCACCCACGAGTCTCTCTCTCTTTCTCAGAGCTCTCCTATTGGCTGTCTGTCACTTCTCTCATTTGACCGCCTCTCGTTCAGCGGCAGGCCCTGGTCCTATCAGGTATGGTGTGGGCGGAGCCTCTTCAGTCTTGGGTTGAGTTTTATTTAAGACAAAGTGAAATTGTCCTGTGCGTTTCCTGTGAATGGGTGAGGGGGCATTTTACTCGCCACCCCCACCTCCTCGGGAACTACATGGCTTCAGCAGCGATTCAACAGAGTTAGTGTGTGTAGTTTTAGTCATTTTGTCAGGTTTAGTCCAGTTTGTCACCACTTCCTTTTTGAGTCTCTTGTTTGCAGTGTTGTTGTTGATCTTTCTTCTTTTTTTTTTTTTTTTTTGCATTACCGACATCCTGTTTAGTGCCAAAGCAAACAAGACATGAAGGATCCCACTGCTGTGTCCAGGTTCCTCTTCATGTGAAATAATTGCAGTTTGTAGAGTCAATGACACAGTACGGAGTGCATCTGAGACGACCATAAGACCTGGGAATCAAGGAGAAATAGAACCCTCTGTCAACTAATCATGACAATGGCAGACAGTGTTACTGCTCCATAGGGAACACACAGTTATGAGGTTACATACAGTAAGATATGAAAAGCAGACAAGAATGGATCAAGACAGTAGTCCTACTAACCCTGGGAGATATGAGTTGCATGTCTGATAGCCAAAGTCCTTTCCATCACATTCCTCGGCCCCGTCGTAACGATAACCATCTCCACAGTAAGCATGTTTACACTCTGTCAGGAGGAAGAGATGGAGAGAGAAACAGAGAGGGAGAAAAACAGAGAGAGACACAGAGAGAGAGAGACACACGGTGAGAGAGACACACGGAGAGAGAGACACACGGAGAGAGAGACACACAGAGAGAGAGACACGGAGAGAGACACACACAGAGAGAGACACAGAGACACAGAGAGAGGGACACACAGAGAGAGGGACACACAGAGAGAGAGAGACAGAGAGACAGAGAGAGAGAGACACGGAGAGAGAGACAGAGACACGGAGAGAGAGACACACAGAGAGAGACACACAGAGAGAGGGACACACAGAGAGAGAGAGACAGAGAGACACAGAGAGAGAGATACAGAGAGAGAGACACACAGAGAGAGAGACACACGGAGAGAGACACACACGGAGAGAGAGACACAGGGAGAGAGGGACACACAGAGAGACAGAGAGAGAGACAGAGACACAGAGAGAAAGAGAGACAAGGAGGGAAAGACACACAGAGAGAAAGACACGGAGAGAGAGACACACGGAGAGAGAGACACAGAGAGAGAGAGACACAGAGAGAGAGACAGAGACATGGAGAGACGGAGAGAGAGACACAGAGAGAAAGACAGAGACACGGACAGAGAGACAGATAAATTGCCATCCAAACCAGACCGGTGCTTCTGTATGTCATCAATAGCATTATCATTTAGTAAGTTACTTCATCCAAATCAACTTCCCATGCGGTAATCGAACCCACAACTCCAGGCTCCAACAAACGGAACCATCGGCAGAACCAAACCACAGATCTTGTTCATCCACTATGATAACGTGACTTACTGACGCAGCCGTCGGTGACAATCCTATTCCCGTCGTCACATTCCTCCCCGTTGGGAATCTGAACGATCCCGTCGCCACAGTAACCCTCCTGTTCCGGAGCGTTCTCCGTAGACTGGAACGGTGTCAGCTGGAAGAAAGGAGTCTATTACAGAGATTAGAAACTAAAACAAAGAAAATTAAATAAAACTGTAACTTAAAGATGAACCTCGCCAGGCAATACTGTAAGCACTTAGACATATCACGTTTAGAAGATAGTGCATCGGGTGAGGTACCTGAATCGGCAGCCATCCGTTGGTGTCTTTGAAGTAAAGTGATCTCTGGTCTTTCCGGAAGGCTAGGGCGTTGTCCGTATGAAGACGATCTAGTTCTTCTTTATTGTTTACCACAAATATCTGTAAACAACAAAGACTCATTCTGGGTGAGACACAATAAAGACTCATTCTGGGTGAGACAACAAAGACTAATTTGGTCTATCAAGTGCCTTAGCTGAGGCAAGTTTATGATTCGCAATAATGTTGATCATGTGTTGCATGCTCACCGCTGGCACTTTGGCGTAGTCGCTCCTGGAACTATGTTCATCAAACTGTGGGCTGTTAATACTAACAGAGTTACAGCTGCAAGTTCCAGGAAGACCTGGTAGCCCCCTCTCACCTTTCGTTCCGACCACGTAGAGTCCTGAACAAGAAATACATCTTTAGATCATATATTATCGATGTAGGCATATGTACAAAAGTGATGTACACATTACACAAGCACAGAGTACCATATTCACAGGGACTGTATGTTATAAATGCACTATCCGGGCCCCCTTGTCTATCTATCAAGTTGGTAAAGCAATCAACTCAATTTGAGCAGAAACCTGAACAAGACACCGGCTGTCACAGTTTAATTACATGGTGACATAATGTTTGTAAATATGTAAGGAGCTTCTTGGCCCTCTATGAATCCGTTTTAAGGACATGATGTCATGGCTTCATCATCCGTCCCATCCCAGTGTCCCCCTGCCACCCCACCCCCTCTGGGCATCTGTTTCACCTCAGGGGGGGGATAGAAAGGGGGGGATCAGGTTCCTCTGAAGCTAAATAAGCTCTCTGGTGTTACCTCCTGCTGTGTTTTAATGTCTGCTTCCTTTCGCAGATGCTGACACGGGAGGTTGCCTGCCTACAGCTTCACACCCATCCCTGAAGCTTCTCACACTGACAGGACATATGGACGATTTCCAAACCGCACATTAAACCTCAAATGTACTTTCCAGTGAGATTCTCCATTGGGCATGCTTTTTATTACAGGACCAGGTTTAATAATCTAGGTCTGATAAACTAGCCTTCAGAGTCCAGAAAATGGGCAGAGCCTCCAACAATGAACAAACCAATAACTCTAAATCTGACTCAATGCTCTTCCCTAGAATTCATCCAGCTACACACTCAACATGCATCTACAGACTGGCAACAGATTAGCATGTTAGCCCAGCCACACTCCCTAGCCCTACAGCTGGCTCTAAAGCAGCCAAGCTCAGATGGAAGAGCCGATGGAGGAGGTGGTGGAGAGGTCCTTACCTGAGGCTGGCAGACCTGGGGGACCAGGGTGGCCGGGGGGCCCCTGAGGACCTGCTGGACCTAGAGGGCCGATAATCCCATTGTCGCCCTTCCCTCCCTGATAAATCAGACAAGATAAACAACACATGTAAAAACATCGACAGACAAACATATGGTAAACCTTCAGCGGTCAAAACATGTCACCACATCATAGTGATTTGAAGTTACAGTATGTTGCTCAAAGAGCGGCAAAACTTTTTTTAATCACAGCTTCTAACAGCATGTGATACAGTGGCTTGCGAAAGTGTTCACCCCCCTTGGCATTTTCCTGTTTTGTTGCCTTACAACCTGGAATTAAAATTGATTTTTTGGGTGTTTGTATCATTTGATTTACATAACATGCCTACCACTTTGAAGATGCAAAATATTTTTTTATTGTGAAACAAACAAGAAATAAGACAAAAAACTGAAAACTTGAGCGTGCATAACTATTCACCCCCCCCCCCAAAGTCAATACTTTGTAGAGCCACCTTTTGCAGCAATTACAGCTGCAAGTCTCTTGGGGTATGTCTCTATAAGCTTGGCACATCTAGCCACTGGGATTTTTGCCCATTCTTCAAGGAAAAACTGCTCCAGCTCCTTCAAGTTGGATGGGTTCCGCTGGTGTATAGCAATCTTTAAGTCATACCACAGATTCTCAATTGGATTGAGGTCTGGGCTTTGACTAGGTCATTCCAAGACATTTAAATGTTTCCCCTTAAACCACTCGAGTGTTGCTTTAGCAGTATGCTTAGGGTCATTGTCCTGCTAGAAGGTGAACCTCCGTCCGAGTCTTAATTCTCTGGAAGATTGAAACAGGTTTCCCTCAAGAATTTCCCTGTATTTAGCGCCATCAATCATTCCTTCAATTCTGACCAGTTTCCCAGTCCCTGCCGATGAAAAATATGGTGTTCTCAGGGTGATGAGAGGTGTTGGGTTTGCGCTAGACATAGCGTTTTCCTTGATGGCCAAAAAGCTAAATTTTTGTCTCATCTGACCAGAGTACCTTCTTCCATATGTTTGAGGAGTCTCCCACATGAATTTTGGCGAACACCAAACATGTTTGCTTATTTTTTTCTTTAAGCAATAGCTTTTTTCTGGCCACTCTTCCGTAAAGCCCAGCTCCTATGGACAGATACTCCAACCTCCGCTGTGGAGCTTTGCAGCGCCTTCGGGGTTATCTTTGGTCTCTTTGTTGCCTCTCTGATTAATACCCTCCTTGCCTGGTCCGTGAGTTTTGGTGGGCGGCCCTCTCTTGGCAGGTTTGTTGTGGTGCCATATTCTTTCCATTTTTAAATAACGGATTTAATGGTGCTCCGTGGGATGTTCAAAGTTTCTGATATTTTTTTGTAACCCAACCCTGATCTGTACTTTTCCACAACTTTGTCCCTGACCTGTTTGGAGAGCTCCTTGGTCTTCATGGTGCCGCTTGCTTGGTGGTGCCCCATTGCTTAGTGGTGTTGCAGACTCTGGGGCCTTTCAGAACAGGTGTATAAATACTGAGATCATGTGACAGATCATGTGACACTTAGATTGCACACAGGTGGACTTTATTTAACTAATTATGTGACTTCTGAAGGTAATTGGTTGCACCAGATGTTGTTTAGGGGCTTCATAGCAAAGGGGGTGAATACATACGCACGCACCACTTTTCCGTTATTTATTTATTTAGAATTTCTTGAAACAAGTTCTAATTTGGACTATTTTGTGTATGTCCATTACATGAAATCCAAATAAAAATCCATTTAAATTACAGGTTGTAATGCAACAAAATTGGAAAAACGCCAAGGGGGATGAATACTTTTGCAAGGCACTGTTTTACATCATTAAGATCCAAATAAGATCCTAATACAGAATATCTCTCAACTGTTTAATAAAGTATATATCTCACCTGTTTAATAAAGTATATCTCAACTGTTTAATAAAGTATATATCTCACCTGTTTAATAAAGTATATCTCAACTGTTTAATAAAGTATATCTCACCTGTTTAATAAAGTATATCTCTCAACTGTTTAATAAAGAATATATCTCACCTGTTTAATAAAGTATATCTCACCTGTTTAATAAAGTATATCTCACCTGTTTGCCCCTCTTCCCTGGTCTGCCCGTCGGTCCTCTATTCCCTGAGATTCCAGGTTCTCCCTTTGGACCCATTTCACCCTAAAGACATAACAAACCACAGCACTCCATCAATAACAACATATACTGGTACATCATATAAATAACTGTGGTCCAATTTAGAATTGTGTTATTGAGTTATTATGGAGGGCCAGTTGATTCTGGTTCTATCCTGTTGTTCAATGAACCTCCACTACACTTCACCTACAATGACCTCCTCCTGCCCCCCCCCCCCCCCCCCGCTCCTACTCCCACTCCTCCTTCACCTGCTCCCCCCCTCCTCCTCCTCCTCCTCCTCCTCCTCCTCCTCCACATCAACCCCAGCAGCTGATAAACATCAGATAATGTCTAGATCAAGAGATCACAAGATGTATGTCTCACTTTCTGTCCAAGCATTCCAGGGAAGCCCATTGTGCCCTTGTCTCCCTTCCTCCCAGCCTCACTACGGTCACCACGGGAACCCTGATGAGACAGGAGACAAAACAACTGTACAGCCAACTGTAAACACTGAAAACAGACAAACAGTGTTGTTGAACCAACCCAGTGGAACTGAGATATGGTTATGTAATGTAATAGAATAAAAGAAAGCAGTCTAACACATTTGAAGTAATCACACACCTTTTCTCCTTTGTATCCGGGTAAACCCTAGGAAGGAAGATCAGAAGTCTGAAGTATAGACAATATGAATAACTTTATGGTTGAAATCAGACAATTTTCTCGGGGAAAGATGAAGCTTCACAGACCTTAGGTCCAAGAGGTCCTCTTACTCCAGGTAATCCCATCAATCCACCATCTCCCTTCTCCCCCTGCCACACACACACACACACACACACACACACACACACACACACACACACACACACACACACACAGAGACATGGCTCTGATAACACAGTCTTCATCTACCTTTACACATCATATCATACAGACGTGGTATCTTAATTTGATCACTCTGTTGTCGCAGAGAATTTTCCTGCACCGTAGGAAATTCAAATGAGCCTCGTGATTTACATAAATTCACTGAAAACCCTTTCTCTTTCTCTTACTAGATCCTAATATATAGTCTACTGTAGCCTATCAAAACTATTCTCATTTCTCGTTAGAAAATAATCAAATCCTCCTGCTGCAGGATTATTTTACTCCTGTGACGAAACAGGCCAAATTAAGATCTAACACCTGTACGTACAGGAACACACATACCATTTTTTAATGTTATTTTTTTCACCATACTATGGTACGGTAAAATACCATATTGATATATGGGCACTATGAAATAGGACTTACTCACTTTGGGCCCATTTGGTCCTGGCCACCCGGCTGGTCCCTGGCGCCCCGGGAGACCTGGAGGCCCCGTCCGACCCTGATGGGCCACAACATAATTTAACACATTATACGGTCATTTAGCACAGAGGATCCCACATTATTATGTTTTGCGTGGGGGATTGTGATAGAAAATTAATCGGGGACCCCTCATAATATCAGAATGCAAGTCCTACTTTAGAGTGCACTACAAATAGCATACAAGCAGTTTTACTATGACTTCAAGTCTTGGGCAACGGGAAACACATTTTTAAAGGCCCCCCTCTTAGCGTCAGAGAAAAAAAGCTAATTACCTGCAATTCTACACATTTTGCCTTTGGGCATAGATAACATTTTAAAGCTAATTTCTTGCAATTCTAGTACAACAAGTGTACATTTCGTCAACAATGACTATGACGAAAAATACTTGTCAACAACTTATTTTTCCTGACTAAAACTATGACGATAACGAGACGAGATGCCCTGGAAAAAAAACCAATAACTGTAACAAATTCGTTTTAACTTTAGTTGACAAAAATGTGGCCAGACGAGAATTCCATGTGAGATTAATGGACATTTAATTTGAAATGAAGCTCCTTTTCATCTGTTTTGTCCAATCAGAGCATGAATGCAGAATATTTCATGCAACCCTCTCATTGGCAGAGTTGACATCTTTCAGTTGCGCAATCTGATTGGCTGATCTGCCCGGCTCTCCCACACAGCTCCCAGGTGGTCTCTTCAGTCATTCTTCAATCTGATTGGCTGATCTGCCCGGCTCTCCCACACAGCTCCCAGGTGGTCTCTTCAGTCATTCTTCAATCTGATTGGCTGATCTGCCCGGCTCTCCCACACAGCTCCCAGGTGGTCTCTTCAGTCATTCTTCAATCTGATTGGCTGATCTGCCCGGCTCTCCCACACAGCTCCCAGGTGGTCTCTTCAGTCATTCTTCAATCTTTTTTGAACTGATGCGAAGCCAGAACACTTGTAACTAACCTCAACTAGAAACAATAATGTTTATTAAGAACACCTTCCTAATATTGAGTTGCAGCCCCTTTTGCCCTCAGAACAGCCTCAATTCGTCGGGATATGGACTCTACAAGGTGTCGAAAGTGTTCCACAGGGATGCTGGCCCATGTTGACTCCAATGCTTCCCACAGTTGTGTCAAGTTGGCTGGATGTCCTTTGGGTGATGGACCATTCTTGATACACATGGGAAACTGTTGAGCGTGAAAAACCCAGCAGCATTGTAGTTCTTGACACAAACAGGTGCACCTGGCACTTACTACCATACCCCGTTCAAAGGCACTTAAATATTTTGTCTTGCCCATTCACCCTCTGAATGGCACACATACACAATCCATGTCTCAATTGTCTTAAGGCTTAAAAATCCTTCTTTAACCTGTCTCCTCCCCTTCATCTACACTGATTGAAGTGGATTTAACAAGTGACATCAATAAAGGATCATAGCTTTCACCTGGATTCACCTGGTCAGTCTGTGTAAATCCTCATTATTTAGTTGAATGATTTTCAATGTGAGTGTCATTTCTATATAGCCTACACATTCTCATTCTGAACTACTAACGCCAGTGGAACGGATGTTCGTGACAATGACCACATGAGTAGCTGCCGTTCACTGATTTGACAGCTCTAACACAGTTCCACCTCTGACACCGCCAAAACATCAGCTATGAGGTGTCGGCTATCGCCTGTTAACACTTGATCTAATTAAATGTAGGTCTAAGACTAAAACTAAATCTAAAAAATGTGACGAAATCAACAGTGAATTCTACACATTTTGCCATGTTGCAGTTTTTGGCTTAAATTACAGTGCACTCATGTTCAAAACAACAATTTGGGGGAATAAAATAAGAATTTAGTTAAACAAATGTATTATTGATGGAGTACTGTGGATACCAATATCCCTGTGAGCCTCCCCGGCCCATGTTGTGCGTCTAACGCTTAAGAACATAAATTGCACCCTCTAGTCTAAACTCTTTTCACAGATCGGTTGTGCAAAATTCGTTTAAGCTGTTGTTGCTAGCAATATTCATAGATTTTTGTTATTTTTATTATTATGATATATTTTTTTGATCTGGCTGCAGACCCCCTGCAGTACTCCCCCTTTGGGAACGACTGATTTAGCATACCTTTTACAGTTATCACACATAGTACCACAGGAGGTTGGTGGCACCTTGATTGGGGAGGACGGGCTCATGGTAATGACTGGAGTGGAATCAGTGGAATGGTATCAAATACATCCAACACATGGTTTCCATGGTTTCCATTAGTTTGATGACATTCCATTTGTACCATTAAGGCCATTATTATGAGCTGTCCTCCCTCAGCAGCCTCCTGTGTACGGTACATAGGGTATATGTGAGAATAGCTGAGCCATATCAGAACCTTTAAAACACTACTTTAACCAGACCAGAAGTTCTGAACTGACTAGAAAACACAGGCCATGAAGACGGCCATATAAAGAATTACCAGCTGACCTAGCGTCATAAACAAAAAAAACAAAAATACAAGACGCTAGAACACAACCATTCAACTGAATGAATCAGCAGCTCTCCATGTAAACTGTGTACTGTGCAGTATCATCTTTTCGTGTGTAATATCGTAAAAGTAGAAGTAACATGTAGCATGAGTTACAAACATTATTGTTCTGAATGGTTACAGAGAATTCCATGAGCTGGTGGGGATGTTGACATGACAACCTGTGTAGTGTTTTTACCCTGGTCCGCCATGTGGAGAGAGAGAAGGACTTTAACAAGGGCTGTCACTCTGCCCTCTTTAATGAAATGATAGGCCGCATATAGAACAGGAGGCCCGCTGCTTGTGGGAAATAAAATGATTTATGGTCTGGCTCGAGCACTAAGCTAAATTGCACTGCAATGCTGCTGCTGCACACAGCCAGCCCCGCAGCTCACAGAGCAGGGCAGTGAACGTATAGATGGATCCATCCTCCAATACCAATGGGAACGGGGATGGACCACATGACAGGAAAGTGGGGGTGTATTCGGAGGGATTAAATGTTCAGAATGTTGCAGATATAAATCAAATAGATAGAGTGAGTTCGAATTCCCTATTCTATACGACCTACAATCATCTATTTTCTATGCAACACATCTCTATGTGAAGGTGCTGTAACGATGCACCCTCCTGAACAGGGCCTAGTGAAGCTGGATGGATTTCAGGAGCTAACAGGGTGACCAATACTTCCCCATCTGTTAGAGGAGACATGGGACGGGGTGGGAGGTTCATCCACTCTCCACTCCAACTCAGCAGAATGCTTCTATACATCTTCTATCTCAGCGGCTCTCTCTGTGTCCTAGCTATCCTAGCATCCTGGCAAGGTTGTGCTGCTAGTCTTCCTCTGCATTTCATAATGTTCATAACCAGGCAGCGGGCGGACAGGCGGGCGGCGGGGACGTGAGTTACAGCCCACCAGACAGACTGAGAAGGGACTGGATCTCATTTTTGAGCAAATCCACTTAGCAGAGCTAATAGAATGATCAATGGACGCCCTCACCTTTTGTCCAGGTCGTCCCAGTTCTCCCTGGAGGTACAGAGACAGAGACAGAGACAGAGACAGAGACAGAGACAGAGACAGAGACAGAGACAGAGACAGAGACAGAGACAGAGGCAGAGACAGAGACAGAGACAGAGGTAGAGAGACAGAGACAGAGACAGAGACAGAGACAGAGACAGAGACAGAGACAGAGACAGAGACAGAGACAGAGACAGAGACAGAGACAGAGACAGAGGCAGATGCAGAGACAGAGACAGAGACAGAGACAGAGACAGGGGTAGAGACAGAGACAGAGACAGAGACAGAGACAGAGACAGAGACAGAGACAGAGACAGAGACAGAGACAGAGACAGAGACAGAGGTAGAGAGACAGAGACAGAGGCAGAGACAGAGACAGAGGCAGAGACAGAGACAGAGACAGAGACAGAGACAGAGACAGAGACAGAGAGACAGAGACAGAGACAGAGGCAGAGACAGAGACAGAGACAGAGGCAGAGGCAGAGACAGAGACAGAGACAGAGACAGAGGCAGAGGCAGAGACAGAGACAGAGACAGAGACAGAGACAGAGACAGAGACAGAGGCAGAGGCAGAGACAGAGACAGAGGCAGAGGCAGAGACAGAGACAGAGGCAGAGGCAGAGGCAGAGACAGAGACAGAGACAGAGACAGAGACAGAGACAGAGACAGAGACAGAGACAGAGACAGAGACAGAGGCAGAGACAGAGACAGAGACAGAGGCAGAGACAGAGACAGAGACAGAGACATACAGTTATAACTAGTGCTTTTCATACAAGCCCTTTCCTCTTCGTATAATGACAACTTTCAATCAGTCACTAAACATCTAATGTAAAAAAAAAATGTATTTTATAAATGACACTTACCTTTTCTCCTTTTGGTCCCTTCAGACCTGGTAGCCCAGCTGGACCCTGTAGAAGGTCAACAATAATCAGATATATAAACAATTAGAACATGTTATTATTATAAAAAAATTTTTTTGGGGGGGGCAATCGACAGATTATTTACAATCCCAATAATATTCTGAATTCCCTTCATAATATCCTGTAATATCAATTAGCAGGTACAGGATCAATATTGACACTAAATGTGCTTGTTAGCTTCATTTGCAGTCAGCTAACTCTGGTGCCATGCTGTATAGGCTAAATTGTGCATGAATTGTGCATGAATACTGATGTGAAAAACAATCTGAAGGGTCTGCTAACCATGCTCTCCTCTCCCTGACAGAATGCCATCTAGGCAATTGGCAATTTATAGGACTCTGGGATTACTATAGGATCTGCTACATTACAACACCACCACCACCCACCACCACCCACCACTACCCACCCACCCTCCACACAGCAACACCACCACCCACCCTCCGCACACAGCAACACCACCACCACCCACCCACCCTCCACACAGCAACACCACCACCACCCACCCTCCGCACACAGCAACACCACCACCCACCCACCCACCCTCCACACAGCAACACCACTACCCACCCACCCTCCACACAGCAACACCACCACCCACCCACCCTCCACACAGCAACACCACCACCCACCCACCCTCCACACAGCAACACCACCACCCACCCACCCTCCACACAGCAACACCACCACCCACCCACCCTCCACACAGCAACACCACCACCCACCCACCCACCCTCCACACAGCAACACCACCACCCACCCACCCTCCACACAGCAACACCACCACCACCCACCCTCCACACAGCAACACCACAACCACCCACCCACCCTCCACACAGCAACACCACCACCCACCCTCCGCACACAGCAACACCACCACCCACCCACCCTCCACACAGCAACACCACCACCACCACCCACCCTCCACACAGCAACACCACAACCAACCACCCACCCTCCACACAGCAACCCCACCACCACCCACCCACCCTCCACACAGCAACACCACAACCAACCACCACCACCCACCCTCCACACAGCAACACCACCACCCACCCTCCGCACACAGCAACACCACCACCACCCACCCTCCACAAAGTAATACCACCACCACCCACCCACCCTCCACACAGCAACACCACCACCCACCACCACCCACCCTCCACTCAGTAACACCACCACCACCCACCCACCCTCCACACAGCAACACCACCACCACCCTCCACACAGCAACACCACCACCACCCACCCACCACCACCACCCACCACCACCCACCCTCCACACAGCAACACCACAACCACCCACCCACCCTCCACACAGCAACACCACCACCCACCCTTCGCACATAGATACACCACCACCACCACCCACCCTCCACACAGTAACACCACCCCCCACCCTCCACACAGTAACACCACAACCACCCACCCCCACCCACCCTCCACACAGCAACACCACCACCACCCACCCACCCTCCACACAGAAACACATGGAAATGAATCACATGCAGCCTAACCAGGTTGTTGTGTATACAAGGCGATACAGGAATGTACTCCCTCCACTCAATATGCCTTTCCAAGCAGACCGGGCTGTTTGGGATGTTTCTAAGAATGGTGTGTGGAGGGACAGAGAGCCGTGGCAGCCAGTGGAAAAAGTCTATTTGCGTCGTGTCTAAATGTGGAGTGTTAATGGGATGCTGTGTTGGAGGGCTCCATGTAATCCCAATTCTCCGTCCCCGTCTCCGTCCCCATCCCCGTTCCGTCCCCATCCCTGTTCCCGTCTCCGTCCCAGTCTCCGTCCCTGTCCCTGACCCCGTTCCCGTCTCCGTTCTCGTCCCCATCCCTGTCCCTGACCCCGTTCCCGTCTCCGTTCTCGTCTCCATCCCTGTCCCCGTTCCCGTCCCCGTCCCCGTCCCCATCCCCGTCCCTGTCTCCAGCTCTAGAGGTACAACAGGAAGGGAGGAGAAGGAACTCACACGGGTCTCAGATGGTAAAGCGCTGCTAGGGGCCTATAGAGGACATAGCCAACCCCCAACACCTGTATACCGCCATTTCTGAAAAGTAAGGAAGCTCAGGCAACTAACTGAGGTGTCCACCTGATAAGCCCTGATTAAATACTCTTCCAAATATCTGGCTTATAAAGACAAAGTGATGAAGCCAGCGGGATGACAATGTTAACATGAGACAGCTGCGGGGTGGATAAGTTTACCTACCTGAGGACCGGGGGGTCCATCGGGGCCTGGGGGGCCTGGGACACAGGTGGGACCTTTCAGCTCCGTCCCTGGATCTGGATCTTCACCATGTTTTCCTCCATTATCGGACTCTTCATTCTAAACCAATCAAACAAAAACACTTCCATTTAATAATTGCTTTATTTAATAATAAAATGATCAGTAGTTATTTGCGGTACTGAAGTACAATTACAGTACAATTAAGATTGTGGATCACTTATACACTATTTGCCAATCAAAATGACAGCTGTGTGTCATGTCATCTGTCAGTTTGAATTAGAGATTGTACACAATCATTCAGCGTAAACTCCTGGTCATCACTCCTCTTGAGTTTACAGTCTAGGCTATAGGCTGAGGGTTGTATCTCTAAGGACCCTCTAACAGGATAGGCTGAGGGTTGTATCTCTAAGAGGACCCTCTAACAGGATAGGCTGAGGGTTGTATCTCTAAGGACCCTCTAACAGGATAGGCTGAGGGTTGTATCTCTAAGGACCCTCTAACAGGATAGGCTGAGGGTTGTATCTCTAAGAGGACCCTCTAAGGTCGTATCCCCTCATCAACCCTGATCTGCAGTCAGCACTCGGTGGGAGACCAGTTAATCCATCGCTTCCTGCACACACCTACTCTATCATCAGAAATCCCTACTGCTCTTAGTCAGGGGCAGAGGAGGGCAAGAGTGAGGCTAAGTCACAAATGGCACGCTATTCCCTATACATTATAGTCCACTACTTTTGACCATAGCCCTATCAAAAGTAGTACGCTATGTAGGGAAAAGGGTGCAATTTGGAACATAGCCAGGGAGTGAGGTTTGGATAGCACCCAAGGACAAATCAACAATCATACACTCCACAAGGACAAGTCACATGACTTTGGACTCACATGACCACCGCGTTGCCACAGTGAGGGGGGAGGAGGGAACAGGGGGGGCGGGGGCGGACTCAGTAAACAGCAGGGGTTGAATTTCCTCTGCTGGTCCAAGGCAGGTTGTTGTTGGAGAGCTGGGGAAAGTAGTGGACAGTATGGTAAGTCAGTCACATGGGAAGTAAATACACACCGACCCCGCAGAGGGGGTTTGTCATGTAGACATCAGTGGGAAATTAAACGAATAGAGTCAGTGTCAAAACTGGTTGAAGGGGCTTAAAGAAAACCCAATGTTTGCTTATTTCTAACAGCATCAAAGTGTATGGTAAGGTGTGTATAATAATCTGTATGTTACTGCGTCCTGTTGAGGCAGAGACCAGACAACACCTCACTAACAAGCCATAAAGGAAAATCTCCTGCATAGGGGCATTGCCAAAGAACTGGTGTTGCAGCTGCCTAGTTCAAATCCACTCAATCAGCAGATCCTCCCCTTCACAACAAACATCAGCTGAACTGAAAGTAATCTGTAAATGTATGGAAATGCACTGTCTGGCAGGTTATTGCAGACACTAGAAGCTACACATGGTATCTATATAGGTATATACTACAAAAACTGAAATACATCTACAAATCAGACAAATAATAACTAGAATATAATAAGAACTGAAATCACACAGGGAACTGTAACATGACAGTAACATGATGAGTGTAGTGACATCACGGCATCCACACTGGAGAGAGCTGCTCCCGGCTCTGGCTGAATACAGATATGAGGCACCATATGCCTTCCTCCCTGTCAGGAACTGTAGACAGACGCTATTTATAGAGACATTTCCATTCTGACAGCATTTCATATTCCATAAATTACAGGAAAATACACAGCAACAGACACTTCAAAGTGCAGAGACAATCGTGATAAGACATGATGTTGAGTTTACCCAGGGTCGGACTGCAGCTTGTCAAAACCATGCATGACATATTCCTGCACGCACACAGACACACATATAAACACACACATGCATGAGTGTGCGCATGTACACACACACACACACACACACACACACACACACACACACGGCTGGCTCTCTTACCTGCTGGGAATGAGAGAATATTGTCCAGGAAAGAAGACTGAGACAGGACATAACAAAACAATAGTGGAAGATAGAGTCCAAATGTGATGAGGATCATGCTGCTGTAAATACAATACCCTGTCTGTCTCTAACTTGGGTTTACTGAAGAGCCACAGCAAAATGACTCCACTCTCACTCTCTCTGACTCTCTCTGACTTTCTCTCACTCTCTCTGACTCTCTCTCCCTCTCTCTCTCTCTCTCAGTATCCCTGCGCCTTTAGGAGGGGGGTGCCTGCCAACCATTGCCCACTCCTGCATCAGTGTACACTAAAATTACAGAAGGCAGCCTGTCAGCTGCCCTTTGTGACAATATTAGAATCTTACTACTGCAAGGGATGCCTTTCTTAATCGTTTCCCTCTCCGCTCATACGGATACAAGACTACAAAATATACTACATGGCCGGAATGACATTGGAAAGACCATACTCTCTACAGTACAAACACTTGCCTCTTGATGACCACTGTATAAATAAATACTATGTGGTCACTTCACAACTGTAGCAAATAAACAGAACATAATTTCACAAGGTAGATGACCTTGTACATGTCGCACAAGACAAGGAAAAATAAACACGGTTCTGTCATGAATGCACGCAAATCACAAATACACCTGTGACCGGTTGTCACTGTAAAAAATATAATCCAACACATTTGTTAGATTATACGATTATTATCAGAAAAATAAGGTTTACGCACCACATGGATACGCAATGAATAGTGTCACACAGCATTCACTACAGCATCGGTCTCTGAGGATATATATCGATTAGACCACCCCATTGGTTTTATCAGCCTCTGCAGCAAAATGAATGGCCAGGCATTTACAAAGAGGCACTTGAATCTTGGGCATGGCAGGGGAGCAATATAGACGCCAGTATCAATTTAAATAAATGAAAGTTAAAGTCTTGAATTATCAGCAGTATTTCTGTCTGTAATAAAGTGCTTTTTTGAAGAAAGACTCATTCTGATTGGCTGGGCCTGGTTCCCCAGTGAGTGGACCTTTCTCCCAATGGCTGCACCCCTGCCCAGTCATGTGAAATCCATAGATTAGGGCCTAATGATTTTATTTCAATTGACTGATTTCCTTCTATGAACTGTAAAATCGTTGAAATTGTTGCATGTTGCATTAATATTCTTGTTCAGTATATTTCTGTGTACAGTCGTGGTCAAAAGTTTTGAGAATGACACAAATATACATTTTCACAAAGTCTGCTACCTCAGTTTTTATGATGGCAATTTGCATATCCTCCAGAATGTCATGAAGAGTGATGAGATGAATTGCAATTAATTGCAAAGTCCCTCTTTGCCATGAAAATGAACTTAATCCCCCCCAAAAAAATCCACTGCATTTCAGCCCTGCCACAAAAGGACCAGCTGACATCATGTCAGTGATTCTCTCATTAACACAGGTGAGTGTTGATGTGGACAAGGCTGGAGATCACTATGTCATGCTGATTGAGTTAGAATAACAGACTGGAAGCTTTAAAAGGAGGGTGGTGCTTGAAATCATTGTTCTTCCTCTGTTAACCATGGTTACCTGCAAGGAAACACGTGCCGTCATCATTGCTTTGCACAAAAAGGCCTTCACAGGCAAGGATATTGCTGCTAGTAAGATTGCACATAAATCAACCATTTATTGGATCATCAAGAACTTCAAGGAGAGAGGTTCAATTGTTGTGAAGAAGGCTTCAGGGCGCCCAAGAAAGTCCAGCAAGCGCCAGGACCGTCTCCTAAAGTTGATTCAGCTGCGGGATCGGGGCACCACCAGTGCAGAGCTTGCTCAGGAATGGCAGAAGGCAGGTGTGAGTGCATCTGCACACACAGTGAGGCGAAGACTTTTGGAGGATGGCCTGGTGTCAAGAAGGGCAGTGAGGAAGCCACTTCTCTCCAGGAAAAACATCAGGGACAGACTGATATTCTGCAAAAGGTACAGGGAGTGGACTGCTGAGGAGTGGGGTAAAGTCATTTTCTCTGATGAATCCCCTTTCCGATTGTTTGGGGCATCCGGAAAAAAGCTTGTCCGGAGAAGACAAGGTGAGCGCTACCATCAGTCCTGTGTCATGCCAATAGTGTGTGGGGTTGCTTCTCAGCCAAGGGAGTGGGCTCACTCACAATTTTGCCTAAGAACACAGCCATGAATAAAGAATGGTACCAACACATCCTCCGAGAGCAACTTCTCCCAACCATCCAATAACAGTTTGGTGACGAACAATGCCTTTTCCAGCATGATGGAACACTTTGCCATAAGGCAAAAGTGATAACTAAGTGGCTCAGGGAACAAAACATCGACATTTTGGGTCCATGGCCAGGAAACTCCCCAGACCTTAATCCCATTGAGAACTTGTGGTCAATCCTCAAGAGGCGGGTGGACAAACAAACTCCAAGCATTGATTATGCAAGAATGGGCTGCCATCAGTCAGGATGTGGCCCAGAAGTGAATTGACAGCATGCCAGGACGGATTGCAGAGGTCTTGAAAAAGAAGGGTCAACAATGCAAATATTGACTCTTTGCATAAACTTAATGTAATTGTCAATAAAAGCCTTTGACACTTATGGAATGCTTGTAATTATACTTCAGTATACCATAGTAACATCTGACAAAAATATCTAAAAACACAGAAGCAGCAAACTTTGTGAAGACCAATACTTGTATCATTCTCAAAACTTTTGGCCACGACTGTAGGTGATTGACATGACTCTCTTGAATTTTGCTGTCAGTTTCATTGGCCAAAATTTCACATGCACGCATACACACACAAATTAATTACTTTCACAAATTTCCCCTTTCCATGCCTGCTTGGTGTAATCTATCAAACGCAAAATACACATTTACTGAACACTGTTTTAACAGTTGCAGCCGACAGTATTTTTCAGTGACGACACGTTTGTGGGATCCTCTTCCGTTTACACACAGGTGTTCTGAGATGCAGAACTCTCTCTTCAATCTGTTTTCCTTAAACACCCATAAAACCTAGCGGTCAAACAGGGAAATGGTTCCAATGGTTCCAGTTTTAGAAACCCTTAAGATAAGGGCTGTGTTTCATGAAGGCTTACCGTTTTAATAACCATGTAAATCTCTCTCGGACAAGGTGACTTTTATCAGTATATTCGCCTGTATTTTCCCCCAACAAATGAAATGCTAATTAGCTGGTAATGTGGCGATCATAAAGAACTACACATGCCATGATGATCTGGACAGACTGCTGAATCGAGGCAAAGGTAAGAATCTCTGGATTAACAATCTAATGTTAGCTAAATGTAGTAATGAAATAATTGGCTACATTTCTTTAAATGTATAATTCTGTGAACTGTCTTGGGCAAGTTTTAAATTGACACAATACCTGTTAGCAAAGGTGTCAGCTAGAGATGACATGCAGGAGCTTGCAGGGAGTTGTAGTCTTGTATGATGTCTACTTTGATGCTAATTAGCATTTTCAAATCAGAGAGTAAATAGTGCAGAATATATTGATCAAAGTCACCTTGTCCTAGAGAGATTTACATGGTTATCAAAACATCACGCCAGGGTAAACCTACACGAAACACAGCCCTAATTTTAAGTGTTTCTAAAATCCCCAATGTGGAAAATGAATGGTGGAAAAACAATTGGAACCATTTCCCAGTTTGACAGCTAGGTTTTATGGGTATTGACACCTTCACTGTGAGGCTCTACGTGGAAATATGGCCTTGTGGGAACTCTAACCCTATAAAAGGTGTGTATCAATTTAACCTTTTTGTTTTTGAAAATTATTTGAGACCATGCTTCCAAAACCATGGTCTCAACAAACTCAGAGTGCATGGACTCATAAGAAAACCCCATAGAGAAGACTCCTTCATCCAATGACTCTTATGTGTAATGGACTGGAACTGAGAGTCATGATCAAGGGCTAAGAAGAGGGGAACCCAAGTCTTAGAAGGTTGGGATTTCACATGGTTGTAATGGAAACCCCCTAGGTAAAAATAACATCCAAATGATCAAACATACCCATTAATGATTTCATCAAGTTTAATACATATGTAAAAATGCCATCTTATGTACATTCGTATAAAATGTGTTCTATCTGAAATTAAGATACAATAGCATAGCAATAACATTAACACTAGAAATGATTCACAACAACAAAAATCAGCCTATTGCACATCTTCGATCTAGCCATTGGTGTGAATGCTCATCATTGTTACAAGTTTGTCCCTGTAAACTCAACGAACAGGAGAATACTGTTGAACATATATATAGGGTTTCACGCGATGGTCCTATTGGTCAGATGTTCCTGCTTTGTCCAAATGGCTCAGTGCATCTAAACAAAGACTGAATTCATGTCCAGAATTAAAAACGGGGCCAAAGTTAGACTGCCTCTACTGTGATAATCACTGCTGTATTATTGTCAACCCACACCATTAGTTAGGCCATCACTCACAGAGAGGAAAGCCAGGTAATAGAATACATTAATTAACTACAATCTATCCATCGTGGTCCTCTGTAGCTCAATTGGTAGAGCATGGCTCTTGTAACGCCAGGGTAGTGGGTCCACCCATACGTTAAAAAAAATGTATGCACGCATGACTGTAAGTCGTTTTGGATAAAAAGCGTCTGCTAAATGGCATATTATTATGATTGTTAATACATTTAGTAACATTCAAAACGTTAATACATTTTGAATCAAGGTCTTGCTGTATATTCCACTTCAGTTGGCACCTCAGTCTAACCCTATACATTAAATCATGCAATAAACCATGTTCTATATGGATGTAAATGTCCATGAGTCACTCATAAAGACTACATTTAAATTATTAAGAAAAAGATAACATGAGTAAAATACTAGTTCATGTTAAGTTAATAATGTCACTTGGTAAACAATAGGTTTGTAGATGAGACAATGTGAGAGAGAATGAGTGGTTGTGGAGGCTGGAGGCGGTTGTGGAGGCTGTTGTGGAGGCTGGAGGCGGTTGTGGAGGCTGGAGGCGGTTGTGGAGGCGGTTGTGGAGGCTGGAGGCGGTTGTGGAGGCTGGAGGCTGTTGTGGAGGCTGGAGGCGGTTGTGGAGGCTGGAGGCGGTTGTGGAGGCTGGAGGCGGTTGTGGAGGCTGGAGATGCGTAGGTCATCCATGTAGATATATTGCTGTATGGAGTTCAGCAGGGATCAATACTAGGACCACTACATTATACTCCTCAGTGTTGTAGGCAGTTCATTACATACAGCCTATGGACAGTATGCTGTCAAATAATTATATCAATAATAATAATAATAATATCAGCCTCAATTTAAAGTAAAAGTTCATATTTGTGCATTCTCAGCAACCAATGGTGCACCTCTTCATCATGGAAGTCACCAGATCAAAATAGCCTAAGTCTAAAGTACTGTACACTACATCAAGTACAGTCAAAGCCACTATAACGGAGTGAAGAGTGCATCCATCGTCAGGACGCGTGCTCAGTCAGAAGACCACCATTCAATTCCACCAAGGTTAGAGTTTGTAAAACAGGGCACCCTTTGTAATTGGAAGTACTGAGTCTGAACCACTAGAATGAAAACCTGAAAAAGTCCCCCCTCCAAAGCCTAGCCCCTCTACAGCCATTAGACCTATGTAGATTGCATTGTTCCAGAGTTAAGAGTGAGACAACACCTGGTATTACGGACATCTCATTTTACACCGGGCATGCTCACACTCACTCACGCCCCTCGATCCTCCGGATGGCTCTGATTGGCTAATCTAGTGAGCATGCTCCCTGGGGCTCGACCCTGTTCTTGGGGAGCCAACCAACCAAGCCCACACCTCCAGGGGGCTCTCTCCTCTCCCTCCACTTCCTCCTGTCCTCCTCCTCCTTTGTCAGTGTATCCCAGATGGTCTGAGTCTCAGAAAGCTCTCCTATAACTCCTCCTCCTCCGTCAGTGTATCCCAGATGGTCGGAGTCTCAGAAAGCTCTCCTCCTCCTCCTCCTCTGGTAATGTGTCCCAGTCAGTCTCAGACCACCAGTAGGGATCTCGTCTCAGACTACCTCCTCTGACTCCAGATTGTATTCTTCATACAGGGCATCCAGGATGGCCAGTTGTTTCTCCATGGCAGGCAGGTAGACCCCCAGGTCCCGGTGCATGCCTGTGTTGAATCCTTCTTTCAGTTCATCCCCCTCTCTTGACACCAGGGCAGCCGCAAAGCTGCTGTAGGATGGTGCTGCTCGGAGGGCCAGCTGGGAACGGAAGAGATGAACAAACAGTCTCACACACAAACACACCAAGGTCATTATAGGTTTGTATTTCTATATTCCTTTTAAGATTTGTATTATAAATTCAGTTTAGTTTCAGTTAGTTTGCAGATCCACTTTACTCATTTTGATTCAGTTTTATAAAAACATTTATATTTCGTTTTTAGATTATTTAAATTTCAGTTTGAGTGTTAGGCACAGAAAGAAGCCTGTGTGTGGGAGGCTAGGAGCCATTTATGCCTTTAGTTTTTTGTGATGTCACTTCTTGCCACTGTGGGGCAGTAATGCATAAGGTGATTGGTCTGGTTATAGGTTAGGTTAAGTTTAAAGGTACAACAACCAGGAGCATTGCAGCCCAAGGCTAAACTACTCCGCTGTTTTGGTCCTGTACCACGTTGTAGCAGCTGAAGCACCTGTGTGAGAGCAAAGTCTTGCACTGTGGCCTCCTGTAGCTCAGTTGGTAGAGCATGGCGCTTGCAACACCAGGGTTGTGGGTTCGTTTCCCATGGGGGTCCAGTATGAAAAATGTATGCACTCACTAACTGTAAATCGCTCTGGATTAGAGCGTCTGCTAAAATGACTAAAATGTAAAAAAATACAATTGTGATCGTCTCAATGGACGCGTTCTGACAAGTAGATCACTTTTGTCAAGTAGGTGACCATCGTTGGTCACCGCCTTTTCAAAAAGTGTTGCATTCTGGGGAGAAAGAAATTGTCAGACTTGCACCTAATGTCAACTGTATGAACTGTACAAAAATTGTGATCAAAAGGTCATGAAGTTTTGACTGCAAGTTTCTGCAGTTGCTCTTCACCGACTTCCTCCTGCAGCCATCGCATGCATTGTGGGAAAATGTATGCACTCACTAAACTGTAAGTTGCTCTGGATAAGAGCGTCTGCTAAATGACTAAAATGTAATGTAGGAGTCTCTATTGTCAAACAATCATTAGGGTTTTTTTGTTTGGCCCACGCGAACGTGACCAAACATGATTGAAACAGGAACCAATTTGCTGTGATTTGTGTGCAGTGGATGTATACAAATAAATGATATGAGGCTCTCTTTCACTGATTGTACAATGTGTACACATTATTATATTATGATTTCAGTGTGAGTGTGTGATATGGGGGCTAGATATGTGTTTATTTCAACATTATAAAGAAAACCTTTTATAAAAACAATGGCAACACTGCCATGTTGATCTGTGCCTTTGCTGTTAGAGAACTACATTAGTATACGACTTTCGGCTGTCGCAGATGCACCTCCCCCGACTACACTCCTTGACTTCCATTTACAGTCGGTTGCTTTAAGACTTACCAAGCTTGAAAACCCCATTAGAAATCCTTAAACCCCATTGAAAACCCCATTAGATTTTTGCCCCCCCCCCCAAAAAAAAACTAAAACTGAACATAATTCATGTTTTTATTTTATTTTAGTTCGTTTTAGAGTCAAAGAGAACAGTTTCAGTATAGTTTTACAGACGGATTTGTTAATTATTTTATTTCCGTTTACGAAATAGTTTTTTTCCCATGATTAGTTTGTTTCAGTTTACTATAGTAGCCTTGGCTCACACACACACACACACACGCGCACACACACGCACACACACACACACGCACACACACACACCAAAGTGGGCATGATTGTATGATGGGAAACTTTTTCCAACTATAAACTGTTTCCCTAAAAGGAGCTTGACGACTGATTATTAAGTATTACTCACAGCAAATACACCTCGCACGACCCATCCATGATACTGACGCAGACTCCGTCCATAAGCATTACCTGAATGGAGAGGAGTGTGTTAGGAATACAGAGGACATTATACAGTATATTACATCAGACCAAAAGAGGACTATCACCTAACCATTAACCGTGTGTGTGTGTACCACAGTGTCGCGATGCTAACTCACCCAGCGCTCCGGGGATATCCCTTTCCCCAGAGTTGACCTGGGACAGGAACTCCTTGAGGAACTTGAGTCCTCGTTTGAGCCACAGCAGGGCCTCGGTGGCTGAGTTGCGGACGCGGGACACGCCTGTCTGCACCTCGTGGAGCACTATGGTCTGTAGTGTGGGGAAGCTGCCTGGGTCCGACGACAGCTTCTGGTGGATCTTCTACAGACAGCCACACAGGGAGGCAGAAGGACTTGTCACCATAAAGATAATGACTGCGGACCAAATGGCACCCGATTCCCTTTATATTACACTACATTTGGGACACAGCCCAGCAGTTCTGATAGGTTTCTAAATCTGGTTGGTCGTGTTGCGTTGCCACTTAACAGGGTTACTTGTGCCATGATATAACAACACTCTATACCGTGTCTTATTTTCGTTGGCAGTAGAGTAAAGTACTTGTGTCAAAGCTCTGCTTGTGAAATGTTCCAGTGCTTTATACACACAGCACTGCCTTATATCTCACTTTCACCTTCTAGCACAGCAACTGTTACAACAATCTTTGTTTAGAGTGTATTCTGCACAACTGAAGTGCCTACAGGACAGGTTAAGGAGACTGGGTGGGTGTCCTAAATTGTACCCTATTTCCTCTGTAGTGCACTACTTTTGACCAGAGCCCTGTGGGCCCTAGTCAAAAGTACTGTACTACTGTATATAGGGAATAGGGTGTCATTTGCATGTGTGTCCCTCTTGTGGTCATTTAAAGAACTGTTGATAATGGCCAGAGGCTTTTATAACATCTGCACCCAGAATGTTATGCTGATTTGAGCAGCTTTTAAGGTTTTAGTAAATATAATCGAAGTTCCATTTCCTGTAATGTAATATCAAACATTGTTCTAAACTCAAGGCAGCCCTTCCTCTTACCTTGATGTTGCCTGTAAAATCCATTTTAACTGGCGCAAATACTGTGGATCCTAGTTTGTCTGTGGAGAGAGAGTCCAATGTCACTTCAGTGCTGGATATTTTTTACACTATTGTTTGTCCTTGTGTGGCGGTTTCACGGATACAGATTAAGGCTAGTCCTGGACTAAAACGCCAGTTCGATGGAGAATCTCCATTGAAAATGCTTTTGCGTCAATGATTAGTGTTAATCTGTGTCCGGGAAACCCCCCCCCTGGTGTTTTATTCCCGATGAACCATTACAAATTGATGTAGATTTCAATAGAATAATACATTGACAAAACAACGAAGTATAACATGGAAGAGACAGTAAAGCCTGGAGGATCAAGAGCAATGTGTGTGACATATAATACATCCCAGTACCTGAATATAGTTTATCACACTGACATGCATTATGGTGGGTCGGATCACATGAACAATGGACAGAGGGGTGTTGTATCTCTTCAAGGTGGATTACACATTCCAGACTCCACACACACGCGCCCAAACACACACCCAAACACACACCCTCCCTCCCATGAAACCCATCCAGTTGATTAGTAAGTAAGAGAAATAAATACCTCCAGTCAGCCAGAGAACACATCCAATAGGATGATCAATTAGATGCAGATGAGGAGAGAACGGTACGAACGTGTGAGAGGAGAGAACGGTACGAACGTGTGAGAGGAGAGAACGGTACGAACGTGTGAGAGGAGAGAACGGTACGAACGTGTGAGAGGAGAGAACGGTACGAACGTGTGAGAGGAGAGAACGGTACGAACGTGTGAGAGGAGAAGGGTTCATGAGAAAAAGAAGACACTGAAAGAAGAAAACATGAAGGATAGAGCATGCACTACCACCAGGTGGAAAAGGTGATGATTTAGAAGAGATGGAATGATTGAGAAGAGGGGGGGAGGAGGAGACAGATGAGTGAGAAGTGACCGTCCTACCTAATACAGGCACTATTGCATAGCATGAGTCCAAAAAGGCTTGTGTAGGGATACCACTGTCTTCAACCAGTCTTATATCACTGAATCTAAAGAGAAGTCAAAGAGATTCAAACAAGGGGAGATATTAGTGAGGTCCAGCATCGGCAACCTTTATTTGATTCAATCAATCAAACAAAAACAGAAAAGAATGGGGTAGAACCAAAGTGGAGCTAAAGACAGGATCCACACAAGACCATGCTGTCAGGCTATTGGGTGATTTGAGTTCTTGTGTCTAACTTGGATATACCTGTATAATAAATAGTTATAATGTATCAAAAACATATCCGCTATGTTCCCCATCCTCTATGGTGTTGTTCTGAATACTTTTTCCACTAGCTCTGTGTTCGAGGCTTACTGCACTTAAACACGTTAACACTGCTTAGATTGTCTCTCCCTGTCATTGGAATACTGTAACATCATAAGTGAACATCACAGTTCTGATCATTCATATCACGGTTATGATCATTCAAATCCTAGCTTAATGCTGAATAACACTGTTAAAAGGGGCTTTCAAATGTCATCAAAATGAAATGAAAAGAAAGAGTGAAATGATTACAAAAAAAAAACATGACCGACCCCAACATCAGATGAGGGCATCTCTGTAATAGTCATGTGATCAACAGAGAACACACCAGTGTAAAACAGTGTAAAACTCGTTAAATGTTCAAATGGATTTAAAAACAGTCATAAAACGTTCAATGTGACCCTGTTTTAACCTAGCCTGAGTGCCAGTCTATGCGGTCATGCCAACTCCTTGTCAATCATTAACAGCAATGGAGTTGGCAAGAGCACAAACAGATCTGGGACCAGACTAGTTTTGACCCTTTTTGTTTTTGCACAGGCAAGGAAAAACGACCTTTGCCCTTTCATACCCAAAGCATGAGCATTGGACCTAAACAGTACATATCAGAGTTGCATAATTCACAGCAAAATCTGAACACACTAAATAGATGAATCTCAATAATAAATCCCTCATTGTGTAATCACAACGCCATTATAGTACCTAGAATAATTACAGGGGAAAAGGGTATTAAACAATTAGTGTATGTGTTGGCCCTTGTTCTGTCTAGTTATTGCTAGTGAAATATTAACATTGAGCGCTGTAGTATAACTACTACACTCTGGGGTGACGTTTTCCCCTAGCGACAGATCTAGGCTCAGCTTTCCTTTCCCCAATCCTACAATGCAAAAAGTGAAATCTAGGCAAGCCTAAATATCTTATATTGAGTGATAATTCATTTAAAATTAGTTTTCTTTTCTTGTTTTTTCTTCGCACCAAGCTAAATTATCAAAATGTCATTGGCAGATAATTTGGCATATTTTAAACTCAAAATATTTTCCCTTAATACGACTATGTCTCTGCGTTTTATGTCTCTGTGTTCAGTATGAAGGAAGTTGGAGGTAGTTTCGTAAGCCAATGCTAACTAATTTAGCTTAGCGCAAAGAATGAAAGTCTTCTGGATCAGCTAGCATGCTAGCAGATACCCAAGACTTCCAGTCTTTGAGCTAACGCTACATTGCCAATATCCTGAACTATCCCTTTAACCATTAGTGGGGGAAATGCAAAACTGAGCCAAGATCAGTGTCTAGGGTCAACTTCACCGTAAGGTCTACAGTATGTGTCCCTCTTGCGGTGTGTCCCCATACCTGTGACTCATCGTACTGAAGAATGTGTCCACCTGCTCTGTCTCCTCCTCTTCTTCTCCCTCTTCTTCCTCCGGCTTGGCTTCCTCTTGGTCAGTGACAGTTTCCTGTTGGTCCTGGGTCACTTCCTGTTTCTCTTCTTCTTGGGCATTGCTCATTTCCTGCTCCACCTCTTTGAATTCCTCCTCTTCCTCTTGCTGTGCTGGTTGGTCAGTGTGTTCTGGGTCAGGATTGGTTTGGGGAGCGGACTCCTCCTCTTCCTCCTCCACTACAGACTCCTCTGGGTCCTGGTGGTCCCCGCCGGCTGGGCTATTCTCTGTATGGCACAGAGCCACACACACAACATGTTAACAAATGTTCTGTTCCAGTTGGCATGTATGAGCCATAGCAACTGGCATGTGAAACCCATTCAAGCAGAAATGGTCAATGCCATTTCAAGGAGAACTCTAAACCACTATCTTAAAAGTAGACAAGTCTCTGGGTATAGTACGTAGTGACAGAAGCTCTTTCTGAGTTCCACATTTATCGTGTGCCAGCGATAGTAATGTCTTCGTACATTTGGGTCCGTTATTTAAATCAACGTTAAGGTAGATATAATAAAGCTGCTGGGCATCCATCATTGTCTCCCATCTATAAGGCATTACTTGATCAGCTGGTCCTCTTTCTACAGATCTCCTGTATGGTGAGCAGTAAAAGGTCTCATGCTTTGGAGGTGATTATGGTTTACATACAGGGTGTGTGTGTGTGTGTGTGCACGTGCATTTGAACACGCAAGTGTATTTACTGTTGAAGTCGGACATTTACATACACTTAGGTTGGAGTCATTAAAACTTGTTTTTCAACCACTCCACAAATGTCTTGTTAACAAACTATAGTTTTGGCAAGTCGGTTAGGACATCTACATTGTGCATGACACAAGTAATTTTTCCAACAATTGTTTACAGACAGATTATTTCACTTATAATTCACTGTATCACAATTCCAGTGGGTCAGAAGTTTACATACACTAAGTTGACTGTGCCTTTAAACAGCTTGGAAAATTCCAGGAAATGATGTCATGGCTTTAGAAGTTTCTGATAGGCTAATTGACATCATTTGAGTCAATTGGAGGTGTACCTGTGGATGTATTTCAAGGCCTACCTTCAAACTCAGTGCCTCTTTGCTTGACATTATGGGAAAATCAAAAGAAATCAGCCAAGACCTCAGAATTTTTTTTGTAGACCTCCACAAGTCTGGTTCATCCTTGGGAGCAATTTCCAAACGCCTGGAGGTACCACGTTCATCTGAGCAAACAATAGTACGCAAGTATAAACACCATGGGACCACGCAGCCGTCATACCGCTCAGGAAGGAGACGCGTTCTGTCTCCTAGAGATGATGTACTTTGGTGCGAAAAGTGCAAATCAATCCCAGAACAGCAGCAAAGGACCTTGTGAAGATGCTGGAGGAAACAGGTACAAAAGTATCTATATCCACAGTAAAACGAGTCCTATATCGACATAACCTAAAAGGCCGCTCAGCAAGGAAGAAGCCACTGCTCCAAAACCGCCATAAAAAAGCCAGACTACGGTTTGCAACTGCACATGGGGACAAATATCGTACTTTTTGGAGAAATGTCCTCTGGTCTGATGAAACAAAAATAGAACTGTTTGGCCATAATGACCATCGTTATGTTTGGAGGGAAAAGGGGGTCACTTGCAAGCCGAAGAACACCATCCCCAACCGTGAAGCACGGGAGTGGCAGCATCATGCTGTGGGGGTGCTTTGCTGCAGGAGGGACTGGTGCACTTCACAAAATAGATGGCATCATGAGGAAGGAAAATTATGTGGATATATTGAAGCAACATCTCAAGACATCAGTCAGGAAGTTAAAGCTTGGTCGCAAATGGGTCTTCCAAATGGATAATGACCCCAAGCATTCTTCCAAAGTTGTGGCAAAATGGCTTAAGGACAACAAAGTCAAAGTATTGGAGTGGCCATCACAAAGCCCTGACCTCAATCCTATAGAAAATGTGTGGGCAGAACTGAAAAAGCGTGTGCGAGCAAGGAGGCCTACAAACCTGACTCAGTTACACCAGCTCTGTCAGGAGGAATGGGCCAAAATTCACCCAACTTATTGTGGGAAGCTTGTGGAAGGCTACCCGAAACGTTTGACCCAAGTTAAACAATTTAAAGGCAATGCTACCAAATACTAATTGAGTGTATGTAAACTTCTGACCCACTGGGAATGTGATGAAAGAAATAAAAGCTGAAATAAATCATTCGCTCTACTATTATTCTGACATTTCACATTCTTAAAATAAAGTGGTGATCCTAACTGACCTAAGACAGGGAATTTTTACTTGGATAAAATGTCAGGAATTGTGAAAAACTGAGTTTAAATGTATTTGGCTAATGTGTACGTAAACTTCCGACTTCAACTGTAAATGAGAGACCTGTAGGGGGTGTTTGGGTGGTTCTCTCAGGGAGTGTGTCTGGTCCTTCTAGTTGGTCTGGTCCCACTGCTCCAGAGTCAAGGATCTGGTTGTCATGGGTTACAGATCCTTCTGAGATTTCTTTTAACTCCCTCTGTCTGGGAAAACAAGACAAGAACCACTCACATCCTGGCCACAGAGTTATCATGGATACATATCTAAAGCTGTATTTTCATGCAGTTAGTGGAATTCTAACAAATCATGGAAGATCAAATCAAAATGTATTTGTCACATGCACCGAATACAACAGGTGTAGACCTTACCGTGAAATACTTACTTCCAAGCCCTTAACCAACAATTCGGTTCAAGAAATAGTTAAGAAAATATTTTCTAAATAAACTAAAGTAAAAAATAAAATAAAAAGTAACACAAAATAACAATAACGAGGCTATATACAGGGGGTACCGGTACCGAGTCAATGTGCAGGGGTACAGGTTAGTCAAGGTAATACATGTACATGTAGGTAGGGGTAAAGTGACTATGCATAGATAATAAACAGCAAGTAGCAGCAGTGTAAAAACAAGGGAAGGGGGGGGTCAATGTAAATAGTCCGGGTGGACATTTTATTAATTGTTCAGCAGTCTTATGGCTTGGGGTTAGAAGCTGTTAAGGAGCCTTTTGGACCTAGACTTGGCGCTCCGGTACCGCTTGCCGTGCGGAGAGAACAGTCTATGACTTGGGTGACTGGAGTCTTTGACAATTTTTAGGGCCTTCCTCTGACACTGCCTAGTACATAGGTCCTGGATGGCAGGAAGCTTGGCCCCAGTGATGTACTGGGCCGTATGCACTACCCTCTGTAGCGCCTTACGGTTGGATGCCAAGCAGTTGCTATGCCAGGCGGTGATGCAACCGGTCAGGATGCTCTCGATGGTGCAGCTGTAGACATATTTGAGGATCTGGGGACCCATGCCAAATCTTGCAGTCTCCTGAGGGGGAAAAGGTGTTGTCGTGGCCTCTTCACGACTGTCTTGGTGTGTTTGGACCATGATAGTTTGTTAGTGATGTGGACACCAAGGAACTTGAAACTCTCGACCCGCTCCACCGCCCTGTCGATGTTAATGAGGGCCTGTTCGGCCCTCCTTTTCCTGTAGTCCACGATCAGCTCCTTTGTTTTGCGCACGTGGAGGGAGAGGTTGTTGTCCTGGCACCACACTGCCAGGTCTCTGATCTCCTCCCTATAGGCTGTCTAATCGTTGTCGGTGATCAGGCCTACCACTGTTGTGTCTTCAGCAAACTTAATGATGGTGTGTTGGAGTCGTGCTTGGCCACGTAGTCGTGGGTGAACAGGGAGTACAGGAGGGGACTAAGCACTCACCCCTGAGGGGCCCCCGTGTTGAGGATCAGCGTGGCAGATGTGTTGTTGCCTACCCTTACCACCTGGGGGTGGCCCGTCAGGAAGTCCAGGATCCAGTTGCAGAGGGAGGTGCTTAGTCCCAGGGTCCTTAGCGATGAGCTTTGTGGGCACTATGGTGTTGAAAGCTGAGCTGTAGTCAATGAACAGCATTCTCACATACATTTAAGTCATTTAGCAGACGCTCTTACCTTGGACGACGCTGGACCAATTGTGCGCCGCCCATGGGTCTCCCGGTCGCGGCCGGCTGCGACAGAGTCTGGACTCGAACCAGGATCTCTAGTGGCACAGCTAGCACTGCGATGCAGTGCCTTAGACCACTGCGCCACTCGGGAGTCATAGGTGTTCCTTTTGTCCAGGTGGGAAAGGGCAGTGTGGAGTGTGATTAAGATTGCGTCATCTGTGGATCTGTTGGGGCGGTATGTGAATCGGAGTGGGTCTAGGGTTTCCGGGATGATGGTGTTGATGTGAGCCATGACCAGCCTTTCAAAGCACTTCATGCCTACAGACGTCAGTGCTACAGGGCGGTAGTCATTTAGGCAGGTTACCTTCGCATTCTTGGGCACAGGGACTATGGTGGTCTGCTTGAAACATGTAGGTATTACAGACTCGGTCAGGGAGAGGTAATCCGTTTGGCCCCGCGGCCTTGTGAATGTTGACCTGTTTAAAGGTCTTGCTCACATCGGCTACGGAAAGCGTGATCACACAGTCATCCGGAACAGATGGTCTCATGCATGCTCCAAGATGGAGATAAGGGAGTGTGTTCCATAAAGGTGGAATGCTGGTGTAAAGGTTAAGACCGTGAGCAACAAGTTAGCTTGAAACCAAACTTCTGAAAAGAGAGCCACCTACTTTTCCTGATTTGATTGATTGACAGGTTTGACCTGTGGAACAAAGAAAATAGCACATTAGCCAAAGACAGTACAGTAAGAAGATAGGCTAAAACTGCTCTCCAATAGAAATCCCTGATCACACTTGTAGGCGATGTAATGGCGACGTTGGCTAGCTAAGCTCATGCGTAGAATTACGTCATTGGTTCTAACGGTCGTCTTGCACCGAACTGCGCATTTGCAGGCCGTCAAATCAAAAGGCTGTCCTTCGATATAAAGTTGTTTTTGACGAAAATGAAAACATTTTCGTTTGTCACGAGGTTGGAGTAATAACATGTTCAACTACTTAATTAAGACATTGGCTCCAATCTAGGTTGGGACTTTAGATTTTCGAAAAAATTGCATTGTTTAGAAAGGGTGCAAAGGTGAATTGAGTTATTGCACACGCACACTTCAGAGTAGGCGTTCCCTAACGCAAATATGCAAATGCATGCTAGAACACGCCAATAGGATCTTGCTAGTTCGTGTTTGGCTCTGCCCACCTCCTTGCTTGTTCTGCCCACTATGACTCATTTGTTCCCATTTGAAACGACGGGCTGTGGTCTATCTTGGTTTAGTTATAAAAATCTTTGGTTTCTCTATGCGTACGTTGGTACCTTCTGGGGTTTGATGGTGGCCACGGGAGGTGACCCGGGCGGGGTCTTTGTAGCCTGGTCTGAGCTGAAGGTGCGGTTGGCGATCAGCATGCACTCCTCCAACGTCTTGAGGAAGGTGGTGCATGTAGACTTCACCATGGTGCCAGAGTTCTCCCCTGGCTGAAACAGACACACAACCATCAACTCCTAAGCAGATTGCTTATCCCTTGCTTGTGCTGTCAAAGTGACTGGTCATTTGCATAGCAACATACATAGCAACCAAATCCAATGGCGACTCAAACAGAGCATCCATACTGAACTCAGTGAGAAAAGATTCTATGGTTGCACAGAGAGTAAATAGGCCATTGAAACCTCAGCCCTCCCTCTGTCTTACCTCCTCAGTCTCCTCACTGTCCTTGATCTGGTTGACTTGCTGGAGGAGAAGGTCACAGTACAGCCTCAACTCTGACATCTTGGTCTTCAGAGCCTCTGTGTTCTCCTGATGCTCTGAGAGAGAGCGAGAGAGCGAGAGAGATGTTGCTTCTTGAAAATATCCTTGGCTGTGTAATTTGAATTTTTAAGATTAATAAAGCTCATATTCAGTGCATACATTTATCTTTCTATAATACACAATGTCCAGTGTTCTGTTGGTGAGTCTTGGGTTGATAGTCACTAGACTGGATGCTTTATGTTATGCATTAAACTCATATCTGTTGATAGTGATTGACGCCAGACTGTTGTGTACTCAACACACTGATTATTATTGTATTTTCTGTGAAACACTGATTCTGTAGCAGCTGACACCTTTTGTTTTGACTTCCTACAAGCCTCTCGGCTGGCGTTTACAGAACAGTTGTCTGCTGATCAGAGAAGGCCAAGTAGACCATTTCTCTGCTTCTGTGCTGGAGGTGTCTCCCTGTTGTAACTTGTAATAAACAGGATTGGCTTTATCTGCAACTGCTCTTCTCTTTTGTTCACCTGGAAATTACTTTTACAGGTTACGTCCCAAATGACACCCTACTCCCTATTTAGTGCACTACTTTTGAGCAGTGCCAATAGGCTCTGGTGAAAAGTTGTGCACTATTTGGGAATAGATGCCATTTGGGATGCAGAAGTTCTCACTTGCTTACTGTAGATCATCAACTAGATTCAGCCGCGGGCCAATTTTTATTTTTTTCTTGAGCGGATGGTCAGGGGGCCGGAACATAGTTACAAATAATTTGTAGACTTCAAATTGACCGGAAGAATCCTAAAAATATATAATATTTGACTAAAACATTAATTTCAAACCTTGTTTACATTTATACCATCACATATATCTCTCTATTATACGTGGGAATACTTTGGAACAGATTTCCAAAATTAAAATCACTCGGCGCTGATTTGCTGGTGTTTTTACAGTCTCATGTTCAGACAAACAAACAACTGGTTTTGGGGGTTTTTCTTCAGAAAACTGGGGAGGGACAAATAATTTCACCCACAGGCCACCAGTTGAGGAACCCTGCTGTAGATATTGAGTTATAACACATTAATTTCACGAAGTCAGTTTGATAGCTTTTAAGAGGTCACCCATGTAGCCCTACATGTCCATGACAGACACCAGGTTCACATACAACAGGTCAAACCAAGCCAAATAAAATACCCACACAACAGCATGAAATCATGTTTCATTCAAGCTATTGTGTGTTTTCAGACTTGTTTGGAGTAACCCAAAGCTATCACCTTACCTTTCTCTCTCTTGGTTCGGTTGTCTGTGAGGCAGGCCTTTGCAGATCCCAAGGCGACCAGCCATTTCTGCCTCTCCGCTGCGTTGATGGCTCTGAGGTAGAAGTACTGTTCTCCAGGGATGGTCAGGTCAACACGTGTGAAGTCAGAGGAGTGGACTAGTATGGAGTGGAAGAGAGAGAAAGACAGAGAGGGGGTAAACCCGAGTTAACAGCATCCTCAAGGGTGTAGGACAGTGGTTCCCAACCCTTTTCGGGTTAGTGTACCACCAACTGAATTTAGCTCTGCCCGGAATTCCCCTGAAGCACCACCTCGTGTGCATTTTATCAGTAAGTCTATGGTCTCATGAGTCTTCAAGTACCCCGTGTGGATAGGCCAAGTACCCTGAGGGGTCCTAGTACCCCAGGTTGGGAACCACTGGTGTAGGAGACATTTTGGCCAATCGTATGTGGTTGTTATGTTGTCTATAGTTTGTCTGTCTTTGTGTATTCCACTTAATATTTACACTAGAGCACTATATGTTGGGTCATGTGTGTATAGGCACACAGGTAACCAGGAAGTGGTAAAGAGCTTTTCAAATGGAAGATTTGGTGAGTAGTGATATTTTTATGACTAAAACAATATAGGCTAAGCTTCAGATTGACTCTTCAGTATGGTGTAGCCCATCTAGTTCAAAGGAGCGCAACAGTTAGCATGTTGTCATAATATACCGGCCACAGTATTTACCAAGCCAATAAGTACCAACCTTGTATTTCACACACTGAGATTTTGATGCTGCCCTTGCATCCTTTCCAGGAATCTTCTTGGGAGTCATAGTAGGACAAAGTCCCTCCTTCCAGTACAAACCAGCGAGGCTGCCAACCTGGAAAAAGGGGATGTTGATAACTATGACCATTATGTAAAACAACACAATTCATTGTAACCTGTAATAGCTATCTAGCTAACACAGCAAGACATGACGCATGACTCAGTGGCATCCAATGACAATTAGCTAACTAGCTAGCTAAGGTTAGAGCATGTTGATTTTCTGGCTGACTACCTGTCCAGCTAGTTGTTAGCTAACTAGCTAGCTATCTGACTCAAAGCCGACTTATTCAGAAGCTCAGTTAGCTAGCTACATAGTTACTACATACCACTTATGTAATTTGTCCACTTGTATAGGATTCCCTCCATTCTTCATCTGTTTCTGAGGTTCATTACTTGTTTATCAGAACAAGACGCCAACCACAGCTGATCCTGGAGACTCAATTTAATTCCCAAGTAAGATTTTCGGCGCTAAAGGACCCGTTTCATTTGGACTACGACAGAAAAGTACGTAAGTCATACATGAATGGGGTTCCATGTGATCGCGTGAGATCCCGCCCAGTTATATGACGTCAAAGTAATTTGCGTTTTATGGCCTGTGTACGTGACAATGTGGGAGGAACTATGTATGTCCTCCAATGAACAGAAACTATTTAGAAATTGGGTGTGGCCTCCAAAAATTCTCTCCAATCGCAAAAGTGGTGGTCTCACAACTGAACAAGGGAAACATTTTGTTAATGCAAGTACCCTTCTAACGTTTGCCTGCCACGTAGCTAGCAATTGATATAGACTCCATGCAACATTGTTGCACACTTGTTAGTCAGGCTTGTCTATTTAGTTTTGTACTCTGGATTTATCTATCTATCCAACCAGCAACCACTGAAATGTTACTCCTATCTTTTTGGTCAATTGTTTCGTGCTTTTTGTATGTGAATGGCGCTAAACTACCCGAACCAGAGGTGAAAATTGAGGTTTTACATAAACCCTTTATCTGCTTTCAGAAGTCGAAATATGGAGACCTACTTCTTGTGCACTTCGAGGGATTTCTGGAGAGCAATGGCACCATGTTTCATTCCAGGTGACTTGTTGAAATCGATATGGAATGCTCTGTTGATTGGATAAGTTTCCGTTGCTTCTTGCTGCAATCTTACAGTCTACTAACCAATGGTCAACCAATCCATCACACTCGAGAGTTGAATTGCCCACCAAATGAATCCCTCTGATCACACTCCCATAACAACGGCATGTTTGTGAACATTGACAATCACTGTGTTTGTTTGTTTTTCTGATTGTTAAACCGGTTGGTTAAAGGGATAGTCCAATCAAAAACTATATTACGGTATTTTGTTAATTAGTCCACTGTCAATACAATCCTAAAAATGGTGCATGTCAGCACTGTAATGACGCGTTTTTGCCCGTGAACCAGAGGAGGCTGGTGGGATAAGCTATAGGAGGACGGGGTCATTGTAATGGCTGGTATGAAATATATGGAATGGTATCAAACACATCAAGCATATGGAAACCACGTTTGACTCCGTTCCATGAATTCCATTCCAGCCATTACAATTAGCCAATCCATCTAGAGCTCCTCCCACCAGCCACCACTGGCATGAACTATCCCTTTAATTTAGCGGTTACTGATTTTTCTTTAAGAACACTATGATGGATCTGTGTGACTCTTGGCAGCCGTAACCACGGGGATAAGCAGCCAGTGTGGTTCACCCTGGGGATCCAAGAGGTGATCAAGGGTTGGGATAAGGGGCTGAAGAACATGTGTTCAGGAGAGAGGAGGAAGCTCACTATCCCCCCAGCTCTGGCCTATGGCAAAGAGGGAAAAGGTATTACACATGTGTTGACATAGGACTACCAGTAGCCTAATGCTTACCGAATCCTTCATACCCAATTACAGAACGTTAGCCTACCGGTACAAGAGGAAAATGTGTGATCTCCTGAGACACTGAAATCCATAATTACTTTAATTGGCTAGGTGCTCCTTTTGTGTCAAGGGTCAATGTCATCAGATGCATCACAAATGGGACAATATTCCCTAGTGCATTACTTTTGACTAGAGCGCTCTGGACGGAAGTAGTACACTAAGGAATAGGATACCATTTGGGACACAGACGACATGTCATGTTGCTCACGTGTATTTTGGCGGTTTGTTTCCAGGCAAAATCCCCCCCGAGAGTACGTTGATCTTTGACATTGAGATCATGGAGATTCGGAACGGTCCCAGGTCCCATGAGTCGTTCCAGGAGATGGATCTCAACGATGACTGGAGGCTCTCCAAACCAGAGGTAGGCATCAGAGGACTCTACACAAGGCAGGGATTAGTGGACCCTCGAGTCACAAACTACATGGCTAACCTCACTCCCCATCTTGAAATGTCACGTATTTGCGAGGCAGAGGATCCCTGGTTTGAGCTCAGTAAGGGACAGGGTACCTAGGGAAGTAAGTGATACTGTTAAGCAAGCTACAGCGATACTGTTACACCAGGCTAAACTCAATCAAGCCCAGTATTTGAACCCAGGTCTAGTGTTTGTTAATCTCCTGTAGGCAGATTATTTTACTTCTGGGTTAAAGAGATTAGGTGTTTGTTTATGTGAGGGTTTTATGTTCTCTCTGTGACAGGTGAAGGAGTACCTAAGGAAAGAGTTTGAAAGACATGGCTACCATGCTAATGACACGCATCATGAGGCGATGGTGGAGGACATCTTCAAGAAGGAGGATGAGGATGAAGATGGATTCATATCTTCTAGAGAGTTTACCTACAAACACGATGAGCTGTAGAAGTCTGAATTTTATAAGGTTGGTTCACAGTAGATCAAGCGACTGTCTGTGGATAACGTGTCGTTAGCCCAAGTATAAACCAGCCTTTACTCCTATTAACATGTCATTTCATTTTCACTATGTTCAATCGGTCTTGAATTTACAATTAAAGTGTTCTGAGGAGCGCTCAGGGTTTACTGGCATATATATTTAGGAGATTTTGGTATTTTTCAGGGATTTGTGGGTATGAAATTGCCTTGAATACGTATCATAGAGAACACTAAGTCCATCCACCGCATTTATGCCCAATGTGACCCATGTACAGTTATTTAGATTCATTTAAATGATTTTCTGTATAGACACATAGTCTTTAGTCTTTAGTTCAAGTACAAGGCTGATGGTGAATGATGGGGTCACCAGTTTGTAAAGTATCATACAGTATTTCTAAGAATATCTGTTTGTCAGCCACTGAAATAAAATGCCTTTTCATAAAACTCTCAAGAGTCATGTACTCTTTCTTTTTCACCGCAAACATGGCCAAGTTGCAACTGCGCCACCAATGCCTTTAGGGAGAGGCGCTTATAGCAGAGTACAGGATGATCAGTAGAGGGCGCTCTTTCTCCTGTTTTCATACCAAAACCCAAAGTGCAGAACAACTCCTTTACTTACTTGCAGAAAACAGTTAAAGTTAAAAGGTCCTGTTCCGTCACTAGTATTTGTCCCCCTATTTCACACCATCTGTAACACAGGGGTGAATAAGTGGATTACATAGAGCAAAGGGGAATACAGTATGAAGGAATGACCTGGTTCATCCTTTTTCATCTCAGGTTCACGCAGATGGACACTACCGTTTAAAGGTTTGGGGTCACTTAGACATTTCCTTGTTTTCGAAAGAAAAGCCATTTTTTTGTCCATTAAAATAACATCAAATTGATCGGAAATACAGTGTAGACATTGTTAATGTTGTAAATGGCTATTGTAGCTGGAAACGGCTGATTTTTTAAGGTCCTCAACTGACAGCTTCATTAAATAGTACCCGCAAAACACCAGTCTCAACGTCAACAGTGAAGAGGCGACTCCGGGATGCTGACCTTCTAGGCAGAGTTGCAAAGAAAAAGCCATATCTCAGACTGTCCATCTTAATCTTTTCTTTTTATTAGCCAGTCTGAGATATGCCTAGAAGGTCAGCATCCCGGAGTCGCCTCTTCACTGTTAACGTTGAGACTGGTGTTTTGCGGGTACTATTTAATGAAGCTGCCAGTTGAGGACCTGTGAGGCGTCTGTTTCTCAAACTACACACTCTGATGTATTTGTTCTCTTGCTCAGTTGTGCACCGGGACCTCCCACCCCTCTTTCTAGTCTGGTTAGAGCCAGTTTGCGCTGTTCTGTGAAGGGAGTAGTACACCGCGTTGTACGAGATCTTCAGTTTCTTGGCAATTTCTTGCATTGGAATAGCCTTCATTTCTCGGAACAAGAATAGACTGATGAGTTTCAGAAGAAAGTTATTTGTTTCTGGCCATTTTGAGCCTGTAATCGAACCCACAATTGCTGATGCTCCAAATACTCAACTACTCTCAAGAAGGACAGTTTTATTGCTTCTTTAATCAGCACAACAGTTTTCAGCTGTGCTAACATAATTGCAAAAGGGTTTTCTAATGATCAATTAGCCTTTTAAAATGATAAACTTGGATTAGCTAACACAACGTGCCATTGGAACACAGGACTGATGGTTGCTGATAATGGGCCTCTGTACACCTATGTAGATATTCCATAAAAAATTAGCCGTTTCCAGCTACAATAGCCATTTACAACATTAACAATGTCTACACTGTATTTCTGATCAATTTGATGTTATTTTAATGGACAAAAAAATTGCTTTTCTTTCAAAAACAAGGACATTTCTAAGTGACCCCAAACCTTTGAACGGTAGTGTACATACAGGACATTTCACTTAATTAAGGTCAGCCATTATCAAGTCCTGGCACTGTCATTAGCAACAATGCCGTTCGCATGAACCATAATGAGTTACAGTAGCTACCTCAAATCCAGTAAGGAGGAACTTGTCATTCGGATCCATCAACATTTATTGTATTAAGCCTAGGTAATTATGTTTCTAATAATGGTGCTCTAAATGGCAAGAATGTGTGATTTAAAAAGAACCCCAGCAGCTCCAGGGAAGTTGCAGTCTAAACATTTCCCCACACCCAGAGGACTAGCAACAGAACAATGACAATGGCTACATCTATTGTATGGTTCAAGCAAGGTCATGGATCCATTGATCTTTTAGAAACCAGAATAAACCAGCATCTTTAATAGTCTAGAGGTATTTAGACTTCTAGATGTATTTAGATTTCTAGATTTATTGAGACTTTTAGACTTCTAGACTTCGTCCTAATATTTATATATTTCTTAATTCCATCTTTTACTTTTTAGATTTGCGTGTATTGTTTTGTATTGTTAGATACTACTACACTGTTGGAGCTAGGAACATAAGCATTTCGCTACACCCGCAATAACATCTGCTAAATATGTGTATGCGACCAATAAAATGTAATTTAATTGAATTTGAGATGTATTTAGACTTCTAGATGTATTTAGACTTTTAGATGTATTTAGATTTCTTCACTATATCTGTTATTGTTAAGTGAAAATGAAACAAAGTAAACCAAATTACATATTTACACATTTATTTACAATAATGTTGATATCTTATTTTTTTTTCATATACATCTCTGAAGTAAACTTAGCAGACTGTAAACAATTCCATTCAAAACAGAGATTTTGAGACAGTGACTGAACAGCAAATATATTATCCACAATAAATATGTAACAAAGGTGTATTAACTTCATATGTATTTCCTGAGTGAGAGTGTGTGTGTGTACGTACATTGCAGTACTAAATGCAGATGTTTTTTTCTACATTTAAAATATTGTGATGTAAACAACTAAATGTAATCTTAAAATCTTCTCAACACTAGCTACATGCTGGCATATCCTTCATTGACATCCACTGTAAGGGTTCATTACTGCAATGGTTCCCAACCAGTGGTACTAGGACCCCAGGGGGTACTTGGCCTATCCACAGGGGGTACTTGGCCTATCCACAGGGGGTACTTGGCCTATCCACAGGGGGTACTTGGCCTATCCACAGGGGGTACTTAGCCTATCCACAGGGGGTACTTGAGGAGACTCGTGATCATAGACTTACTGGTAAAATGCACATGGGGTACTCCAGGCAGAGCAAAATTCAGTTGGTGGGACAGTAACCAAAAAAGGTTGGGAACCACTGCATTAGTGCATACTAGCATAATAACCACACAACTCCATCTCTACTCTTATCTTTGTCATTGATATAGCTCCCTCATTGTAGAAACAAACCCGTCTATTCCTTCAAAGACATTAGCTAGCCTAGTACAATATGAGCAGAATCAGATTAATACAACATGATCCAAATGAAGTTTGGTTGTATTTGAGTCCTTCATGTGCTTCATATCAAACCACCTCGAGTCCTTCATATTAAACCACCTCGAGTCCTTCATGTCAAACCACCTCGAGTCCTTCATATCAAACCACCTCGAGTCCTTCATATCAAACCACCTCGAGTCCTTCATGTCAAACCACCTCGAGTCCTTCATATCAAACCACCTCGAGTCCTTCATATCAAACCACCTCGAGTCCTTCATGTCAAACCACCTCGAGTCCTTCATATCAAACCACCTCGAGTCCTTCATGTCAAACCACCTCGAGTCCTTCATATCAAACCACCTCGAGTCCTTCATGTCAAACCACCTCGAGCCCTTCATATCAAACCACCTCGAGTCCTTCATGTCAAACCACCTCGAGTCCTTCATATCAAACCACCTCGAGTCCTTCATTTCAAACCACCTCGAGTCCTTCATATCAAACCACCTCGAGTCCTTCATGTCAAACCACCTCGAGTCCTTCATATCAAACCACCTCGAGTCCTTCATATCAAACAAACAAACAAGAAAACAAACACACAAAAAGCAACAAAGAAATAATAAAAAAATAAAAAAATGGACCCTGGCAGGAATATTTTTTACATTAGATACCATGTGCATTAGGCTGGGTGTGTATGAAATATGAAAACATACTTGAAAATGGATATTGTAACAACCTTAACCCAACACCTAGTGACCTCGTCAAAAAGTTCGGACCTGTTGGCGTAACGTTAAAGGTGTTGGCTTGAGTCCCTGTCAGGGCTACCTCCTGAATTTTCTACATTGGTGAGGCCATACACATGAGGGACTTGGTATAGAGAAGTGTGGGGACACACTCTCCTGAAGGAAGTTGGTAATGTAGCAACCTTAACCCAGACCTCTTTGGCGTTACCGTTAAGGGCTTGGCTGGACCCTGGTTCGAGTCCCGGTTGGGGCTACTTTCCGAATTCGCTACAATATGATTATGACATTTTTTACAATAATTTGATACTTCATAACTATTCCGTATCCATCTTTCATTGGCCTAAACATATTATGAATAAGGTGTATACCTAATATATTAACTTGGTATAGGCCCAATTGATCAACATTTATGAAGTTATATCTTTTGAAGTTTATGAAGTTATATCAATTGATCAACACTCGAAGTTATATCTTTAAAAAATGCCTAAAAAAATAAATTCTAATTGCATCATCAATGTCCCATGCTCCATAACAGGTTGCAGTCTGGCAGGTAGAATGAGAATGATAATGATATACCCTGGGCTACTTCGCAACAGCAGTCGCAGCAACATTTCCACTGAAGTTGTTATTTTCAGGTATGGTCCCCCTTACTCTTCTCTTCTCCTTAAAACGTCCAGAACGTGAAACTTTTAGATTCCGTCTACAAGTTTTCTCATTGAACATTGGCTCAAACTCTGCATCGTCAAAGGTTTCTGCATCTGGAAATGTTTCGTTTCCCTTTGAGTCCGGTGTAGATTTGGAGGAGATAGGAGAAATATGCTCCCCAGAAGGTTGGGTCTCACCAGATTCTTGGGTTGTTGGAATACTCTTCCTTGTCACAAATGCTCTCCACCAAGGGTATCTCACAGGCGCTGCCATATCTGGAGGATTAAGTTTCACCTGCAATATACGTTTCTGTATGTCAATATAGCCAAACTGGTATTGAGAAAAAAGAATAAATCATGCCATAAAAAGTCTGTCAATAATCAAAAATATTCAATAGGAAATCATCTTCATATAGCTGTTATGTAAACATGCTATACATTTGTGATCAGCTATGATGGATAATATAATGTCATACCCCTGCCATCAACTCACCTGTACGTTTTCAGCCCTCTGGGGTCTCTAGTATCTCCAAGGGGGTTAAACTTGAGGCCAGTTCTCAGCTGAGGACAACATGACCAACACACAGACCTTCTAAGACAGTGTAGATTCCCAAGTTGTTTCCACAGATGCATCCACTTGGAAGACTCAATTTACAACATCCAATCAAGGCTTGAATTTACATGAAGGCCAATGTTTTAAGTAGAAAAACAACAGTAAATAACCAGCTTTTGATGTATTTCCTGTGACTAAGAGGCAGCAAATGTTCCAGGTATGGGAACACACCGGTCTATATCGCCTACAGACAAAGCCCCACCCATGCACACCTGATTGGTGCAGGTAAAACTGGGAGAGAAGTTACCTCCCTGGAAGCCTGCAGGAAGAATACCTGACCTGCCAGCCATAGCAACACATTACCTGAGAACTAGACACACAGAAGAAACAATACATGCAAACTCCTCCACACCCTTACATTTAGAGACAGGGTGACTAATCATGGCAGCGTCCCAAATTGGCACCTTATTCCCTTCATAGTGCACTACTTTTGACCACAGTCCTACGGACCCTGTTCAAAAGCAGTGCACTAAATAGGGAATAGGGTGCAATTTGAGACGCAGCCCAAGTGTGTTCCCTCAGGTACAGGGCGTCCACCATTGTTGCTCTCTTCAGCACCAGCGCTATTGAACCATCGTTGTCCTATTGAAGGTGTGGTGCAGTACGTGTGTGTTGTGATTGCATTGCACCATGACGCAGACATTTCTTTGAGCAATTGAATTGTAGCCTATCCTAAATGTACACATAAAAGATTGAGCAAAGCGTAATTTTACATCCTTTTAATAAATCAGCATTTCATAAATTACAATCTTAATTGCACCAATCACAAAAATACTTTTAATAAAATGGATTCGTAGAAAGGATTTCAATTATTATATTATCAACAATGGAAAACAACAGAGAATGTGTCAACTTTGTCGTCATGGCGTTGTTGTTTGGAGTAGGTGAGCTCCACAGCACCTATAGCTGCTCCAGGCAGTTTTCTAGGCTGAACATTTAGACATCAATGTTTCCTGACTTTAGTATGTGTCAAATAGTGTAAACTGATGCATGTATTGGAAAAATACTACGAGGTCTAGTCCTTACCCAGATTAGATGTTTGGCAGTCTACAAGTAGCAATTACTGAACAAAAATATAAACGTAACATGTAAAGTGTTGGTCCCATGTTTCATGAGCTGAAATAAAAGATCCCAGAAATGTTCCATACGCACAGAAAGCTTATTTCTCTAAAATGTTGTGCACAAATTTGTTTACATCCCTGTTAGTATTTCTCCTTTGCCAAGATAATCCATCCACCTGACAGATGTGGCATATCAAGAAGCTGATTAAACAGCATGATCATTTCACAGGTGCACCTTGTGCTGGGGGCAATAAAAGTCCACTCTAAAATGTGCAGTTTTGTCACATAACACAATGCCACAGATGTCTCAAGTTTTGAGGGAGCGTGCAATTGGCATGCTGACTGAAGGAATGTCCACCAGAACTATTGACAGAGAATTGAATGTTCATTTCTACTTTAAGCCGCCGTCATTTTAGAGAATGTGGCAGTATGTCCAACCGGCCTCACAATCACAGACCACTTGTAACCACGCCAGCCCAGGACCTCCACATCCGGCTTCTTTACCTACGGGATCGCCTGAGACCAGTCACCCGGACAGCTGATGAAACTGAGGAGTATTTCTCTGTAATAAAGCCCTTTTGTGGGGGAAAACTCAATTCTGATTGGCTGAGCCTAGCTCCCAAGTGGGTGGGCCTATGCCCTCCCAGGCCTACCCATGGCTGCGCCCCTGCCCAGTCATGTGAAATCAATAGATTAGGGCCTAATTTATTTATTTCAATTGACTGATTTCCTCATATGAACTGTAACTCAGTAAATTCATTGAAATTGTTGTATGTTGCGTTTATATTTTTGTTCAGTATATATATATGTTGTTGTTTTTTTACACCATGGTATTCCACAGTTGTAATATATATTATATTAATTAATTTACCCATTCCATGTATCAATTTCAAATAATGGGAGGTTTGATTCAATAGTTTTCTGTAAACATTTAGGCTCAGACACACATTTCACCCAAACCATATACTATAACTAGGACCATTTTTCTAGTACCAGCTAACAGATGCAAATGTAACTTCAACAGTGCCACTGAAAATACATTTCTAAGCATTTCCTTACAAGTTTAAACTGCTCTGTTCACCAATTCCTTTTGGGGTTATGTTGCATTTTGACAATGGAACACATCGCACATCCTTGACAACCTATCAGCTTAAGAAAAAAAAAGCACATGATGCTGAAAACATTTACATAAAAACATCTTTACAAAATAAATTCATCAGCACACTCTTTGCTAAATAAAAAGTGCTTCATTCATAGACCATCCATCCATAGCTCACCCTATAGGATCACACAGATACTGAGTCAACACTAAAAAGATCTGATTTGATCAAACAAGATTTAACCTGCATTCCCTTTACAAAGAGACTCATTAACCAATAAGCACACAACGAACACACTTGAGCAGACAATCAATAAGCAGACAGACATCAACCAGGAAGAATGTGGTAATGTGATGATGCTACATTTATGAAAAAAATATATGTTTTTATTGTCACATACACTGGAAAGGGGCAGTGAAATGTGTTGTTTCACAGGGTCAGCCATAGTACTACAGCGACCCTGGAGCAAATTAGGGTTAAGTGCCTTGCTCAAGGGCACATCAGATTTTTAACCTTGTCGGCTCGGGTATTCAAACCAGCGACCTTTCGGTTCCTGGCCCAACACTAACTGCTAGGCTACCTGACGCCATGAAAGGTGTGTGAAAATGCTGGAATCAATGGCTTCGTCCAAAATGCCACCCTATTCACTATATAGTGCACACTACTTTTAACCAGAGCCCTATGGGACCTGTTCAAAAGTAATAAATAGGGTGCCATTTGGGATGTATCCAATACCTTGTTCCTCTTAAGGAGAATATGGCCTTTGACCTTAATGTAACAAGACATGATGTCTAACTGACGTACCACAGACTCAACTACAACTGAAACAGTCATGCTTATGGGAGAGAAGAAACATTTTGGAATTTTTACACTTCATATGATGACAGACATATGATGGCTTGAGATTCCTCTGGTATGGAATAAATAAAAAGTAATATTCCTTCCCAGCAACAGACAGGGCTCCAGTCCTTCAAAACAAGACGTCTTCATGTTCTATCAGGAGCTGTATGATGAGTTTCTGATGCCTCATGTCGTTCAGAGTGGCCAGGGCGTTCTGTTCAGGTGGCTGCATTAACGTCGGACCAAACACAATCCCCAGGTTCTCAGAATTCATGAAATTGTATTTTTCAAACATGGTGACCCTGAGAGAAAGATCATTATTACATCGTTCAGAAAGGTGAGAAACAACAACATTACATGTACAGCTGAAGACGGAAGTTTCCGTACACCTTCGCCAAATACATTTAAACTCAGTTTTTCACAATTCCTGACATTTAATCCTAGTAGAAATTCCCTGTCTTAGGTCAGTTTGGATGAATGTGAAAATGTCAGAATAATAGTAGAGAGAATGATTTATTTCAGCTTTTATTTCTTTCATCACATTCCCAGTGGGTCAGAAGTTTACATACACTCAATTAGTATTTGGTAGCATTGCCTTTAAATTGTTTAACTTGGGTCAAACGTTTCGGGTAGCCTTCGACAAGCTTCCCACAATTAGTTGGGTGAATTTTGGCCCATTCCTCCTGACAGAGCTGGTGTAACTGAGTCAGGTTTGTAGGCCTCCTTGCTCGCACACGCTTTTTCAGTTCTGCCCACACATTTTCTATTGGATTGAGGTCAGGGCTTTGTGATGGCCACTCCAATACCTTGACATTGTTGTCCTTAAGTCATTTTGCCACAACTTTGGAAGTATGCTTGGGGTCATTGTCCATTTGGAAGACCCATTTGCGACCAAGCTTTAACTTCCTGACTGAGGTCTTAAGATGTTGCTTCAATATATCCACATAATTTTCCTTCCTCATGATGCCATCTATTTTGTGAAGTGCACCAGTCCCTCCTGCAGCAAAGCAACCCACAGCATGATGCTGCCACCCCTGTGCTTCACGGTTGGGATGGTGTTCTTCGGCTTGCAAGCATCCCCCGTTTACCTCCAAACATAACAATGGTCATTATGGCCAAACAGTTCTATTTTTGTTTCATCAGACCAGAGGACATTTCTCCAAAAAGTACGATCTTTGTCCCCATGTGCAGTTGCAAACCGTAGTCTGGCTATTTTATGGCGGTTTTGGAGCAGTGGCTTCTTCCTTGCTGAGTGGCCTTTCAGGTTATGTCTATATAGGACTCGTTTTACTGTGGATATAGATACTTTTGTACCGGTTTCCTCCAGCATCTTCACAAGGTCCTTTGCTGTTGTTCTGGGATTGATTTGCACTTTTCACACCAAAGTACGTTCCTCTCTGGGAGACAGAACGCGTCTCCTTCCTGAGCGGTATGACGGCTGTGTGGTCCCATGGTGTTTATACTTGCGTACTGTTGTTTGTACAGATGAACGTGGTACCTTCAGGCGTTTGGAAATTGCTCCAAAGGATGAACCAGACTTGTGGAGTCTACAATTGCCTGAGGTCTTGGCTGATTTCTTTTGATTTTCCCATGATGTCAAGCAAAGAGGCACTGAGTTTGAAGGTAGGCCTTGAAATACATCCACAGGTACACCTCCAATTGACTAAAATGATGTAAATTAGCCTATCAGAAGCTTCTAAAGCCATGACATCATTTTCTGGAATTTTCCAAGCTGTTTAAAGGAACAGTCAACTTAGTGTATGTAAACTTCTGACCCACTGGAATTGTGATAGTGAATTTTAAGTGAAATAATCTGTCTGTAAACAATTGTTTGAAAAATGACTTGTTTCATGCACAAAGTAGATGTCCTAACCGACTTGCCAAAACTAGTCTGTTAACAAGAAATTTGTGCAGTGGTTGAAAAACAAGTTTTAATGACTCCAACCTAAGTGTATGTAAACTTCCGACTTCAACTGTATATTTATAAGACTACATCACTGATTCAACCCCATGAAGAGCAGATTAAGTGTGTGTGTGTGTGTGTGTGTGTGTGTGTGTATCCTCACTTCTTGAGATGCATCATCAGGTAGCGTAGGGTCTCGTAGTGGGCTGGCGGGAGCTGCAGCAGCCCCTCGTGGATGGCCTCCAGTCTGGTGTCTGGGTTGGGAATTTCTACCAGAGGAAGTGTTACTTACTATTAGTTACATTCACCTGATAAATAACCGCGCCTAAGACCTGAAGATTTTCGTTAGCTCCCCAAGCTATTGCCTAGCCTTTCGCTCAGTGCGCTATCAGTCATTGCGCTGGAGACCCAGGGTGCATTGAGCTAATTGTGGGAATAAGTATGGGAGTACGTACTTGCAGCTTGTATGAATCTGGAGTACACGTGGAATGTGATGACTGGAATGGGCAGGTCTCTCAGATAGAGCTTCAGAGCTCCAGCGATGATGTTGATGTCATTGTACACATTGGCACTGATGTCTGCCTTCTCGCCATCTGCAGAGATGACACACAGGACACGTTATGTACCGACCAGACTGCAGTATATTCACTACAATTCCCACAATGCAACATATATATGCCCTTTACACCGCACATAACGACATCCTGCGGTCTGATACGGCTCTCCTGTGCTTTTCATTTGAACCTATGGACTTTCATGTCTCATATAACCTTAAACCAGACCTTAGCCCAGAGGCAAAGGAAATGAATTTAACACAAACCTCGGTCAAAGGAGAGCCTCACATCCTCAATGTGTTCTGAGAAGCCAGACACTCTGTAGAGGCCCTCAGACTGCAGACCTGCAAGCAGTAACACAGAGAGTCGGTTAACTCTACTTCCTGTACCCTCTACAAATCTATTTTTTTTCAGGACCAATCACAGACATCCATTTTCACCTTGAAGTTGAATATTCTTTCAGCTTAGCCCTTGGCTAACAACATGCAGGGTGAACCCGGCTTAAATGTCCCAGAAACATTCTAAACTGAATGAACCTGAATGGCTGGTAAACGGATCTGTACCTCGTAGTTCTATCTCCTTGATACACATGTCCACCACCATGGGCCGTGTGGTGTTGTGGGCCTTGACCAGGGTAGTGAGGTCACAGCTGAACACCTTCTTAATCCTGCGCAGGTCTGGCTGGCAGTCGCTGGGCACCAGCTTGGAGCACTGCTTGTGTACATTCAGCCCACAGTCTGGAAACCACAGGTCAGAGAGGTAGTCAGTCAGTGTTAAAATACTCACCCATACGGAAAGGATTTATTCAAATCTTCTAATCTTATATGATTATGGTCGACTTCTTCTAAAACAACATGTAAGACTGTAACACAATACAGAGTGGTTAGAGGTAACAATTAGTACAGTGATCAACCCCAATCTCAGAGAGAAAGCCCAGCCAGCTCAGCCAGCTAGGGTAAGACCAGGCTGTTTCAATATGCCATGGTGGGCCATGTCACAGTCTATCTGTCCCCAGGGGGGTGTCTTGTCTTGGCTGTTGGTCAGTGTTGTGGTTCTAGTCACGCAGAGGGTCTTGGACAGCTGGTGGCAAGAGAGCGGAACACATTGTGGTGGAAGGGAATGCCTCTTTGTGCGGCATCACTGGCCTGCACACGCACACACCGTGAGAAAGATAGAACAAGCTGCCTCTCTGGGAGATGCCACAGGAATGTAGCCTAGGTTGAAGTTGCTCTGCCTGCCTTTACTGTCCTTGGGAGTCTCCCTGACTCAATAAGAACATCCAGCTGAATCATTCATCACTGGTAGTGGCGTTTTTACTACCAACAAGTACCCAGCATTATTACTGCTCTGCTGACCGGGGTTCCTTATTCTCAGACGCTGAGACACAGAGAGATTGAAGAGAGAGAGAGACAAAGGGAGACTGACAGACAGAAACAGATAAAGATGGAGAGAGAGAGAGACAGAGGGAGATGGGGAGAGGGAGGAAGAGGACAAGCTAAACATGCCAGATAAGAAGGAAGAGAGAGAGAACAGAGAGAAAGAGAGAGAGAGAACAGATAGAAAGAACAGAGAGAGAGAGAGAGAAACAATGAGGATAGAAAGACAATCATGAGTTGTGTATCTCTGTGTGTTAGAGAAGGACTGCTTCAGAGAGAACTGGAAGTACTAAATAAATCTCTCCTGATTCCCATAGGGCACAGGGATGTCTGATGACACCAGTGTTTGCCTGGGGCTTATAAGCATGGCTAATAACTGAACAACAAACCATCTGTCTACAGCGAAAACAGCAGAGTTAGTCCTCCGTTAAACACATCCATGTCAGGATTGTGTCCAGGCAATAATAGAACCCTGTGTCTATCGCAGAGTGTTTAGGGACTATCCAAACCTACTTGTCTACTTGTTAAATGTTTGTAATGTCTACTACCGTCAATTGTGCTACAGTCTTGCTAAATTGTAAATGTCTGTAATGTCTTTTTATTGTGTGTATGAACCCTATAATTCACTGGACCAGTCTGATCGGTTATTCAGCCAACAAACATTTCAACAAGTTCATTAGGATACAACATTATTGATTAGCACAGAAATTATCAGTGGAATCATTAGGTGGAGTGGGCTCTTGATCAATATTACTAGGGTTGCAAAGGGCGGTTAAATTACTGGAAACTTTCTACGTTTACCAGTACACTACCAGAAATTTGGTAACTTTCAAGTTTTTATTTTATCACAAGACATCTAGTGGCCCTTTTTCGGTACTTCAGATTATCACAGGTATCTGTAATTATCTCTGGCCCTCTGTGTGGACTTATTACATGTAAAACATATAAAATAATCAAATAAGAGGATTTGAAAATGAAAAAATACAATGACAACGCTGTAAAACATGATCCTAAATATAAACCAGCAACTTAGTGAATACCATTGGTACCATTAAATAGTTTGATGTGTTGCATAGTCAGTAGTTGGAAGAGTTGCAGAGGTAACTGAAAATAATGCCATTGTTGATTAGATGCTTTTAGCATTAAATTAGGCTATTTTCTCATCAACGATATGGTCTATCCACTAGAAACTAATGGACAAAGATATAAAACATTTATATAATATATATATATATATATATATATATATATATATATATTTTTTTTATATATTTTTTTTTATGTTCAAGTGTAAATTACCAAAGTTAATGATAATTACCAAAATTACCAAAGATTGCGGTAATTTTGGTAATTTAGCGGAATCTTTGCAACCCTAAATATTACATCCTTTTATCTGGCAGGAAGCTCCAAGGACAGCTACTGTTAACGTGTCCCTTTTCACTCAATTTAACTTCAGGATTGGAATGATACAGTATTGAGATATTTTCCCCATGTACTGAAGCACTGAAACAGGGATTAAAACCAGTCATTAAAAGGATCTCCATTACAAAGAGCTCAAGAAAGCCAGACAGCACGGCCAGACAGCACGGCCAGACAGCACGGCCAGACAGCACGGCCAGACAGCACGGCCAGACAGCACGGCCAGACAGCACGGCCAGACAGCACGGCCAGACAGCCTGCTTGCAGTTGCAGTTTTGTGGATACAGTGTTTGGATGTCTTTGCTTGACTGGGTGTGTCCCGTTGATGTACCTTTTGAGCTCTCTGTGTGCGTCTGTCTTGTTTATAAATAGTTGACAGCCATAGTTGCAGGGGGAACTGGTTTGTCCCAGGTGTCACTGAGGAATGCTAAATTACCACATTTCACAGGCCTCCTCCAACCATTTATTTACATGGAACTGACCAAATTTACTAGACTATACATTCCATGACATGATCCAGGCTTGGACGTAATATTGTAATACCCTTTTTATTGTCATTGTGTTTAAAAATAAATTAATTGTTAAGCATTTCAAGTTTGACATCTCATGTGTTACAATTAGTCATATGACATGCAACCCAACCGGACAAAGACGTCCAATCAGTTGTCCAATTTGATTGATATTTGATCGAGTTGTCAGCAAACGTGAATTCTTGAAATAAATCAAACTTGGAAGTCGTATCGTTGATTTGGGATAAAATTAGATAGAACCTGGTTACATGGATGATTTGTTGAAAATGTTGACTTAATACATTTCTGCCCAGAGGGATGTTAACAGGACACCTAGTTCTGATCAGGGATTGGAGTTATTTATTTATTTTTCATTAGGCTTTCATCCCAAATGGCATCCTATTCACTATATAGTGCACAACTTTTGATCAGAGCCCTATGAGCCCTACACACGTGGACTACATAGGGAATAGGGTGACATTTGGGACGGTGCCCTAATGTGATGAAGTACCCATGAAAGGTCAGTGTTTGATTACACTCCCAGGTTAGTGTTTGATTACACTCCCAGCTGATGGTAGCTAGGTGAGCAGTGAGCAGTGTTGGGATATATGAATGGAAGAGCAGGTTACCTGAGCAACGGACCCCTTGGGCTATGAGACCCCACATGAAGTTGGCACAATACTCGCACCAGTGAGGCCCTCGGAACGTATGAACCTATGGAAGGGTGAGACATCACAGCAATAGATTAGAGTCTGGAAGAGACACCACACCTTCTCGCTCTCACTAAACAAACATTGTAACTCTCTAAAATCACACACACACCTTCTCGCTCTCACTAAACAAACATTGTAACTCTAAAATCACACACACATATCCGCAAACAGACAAGATCTGTGAATACTTTCATTCATTGTATTTCTGTAGGTGAGTAAGACCCAGGGCAGGTTAGGTCACCTGTCCTACTGTTGTGTTCTCTCTCTCTCTCTCTCTCAAGAGCAGAATCATTGATTGTATTCAAAATGTTACAACTGTATTTCTGTTTTAGAAAATCAACAGCATGAGCATGTGGTCCTCTGTAGCTCAATTGGTAGAGCATGGCGCTTGTAACGCCAGGGTAGTGGGTTCGATCCCCGGGACCACCCATACGTAAAAATGTATGCACACATGACTGTAAGTCGCTTTGGATAAAAGCGTCTGCTAAATGGCATATTATTATGAAACAAAGAGGTTAAAGTGCTCAAAAATCAGACAATGTTCACAGCCGTCAATGGGTTAAAACATACGCCATATCCATTTAGCTCAGTCGATAGATTTAGACATATGGCTGACAGCTGGACGTGCCCACAAGACATCTTTCATCATGAAAGCACATGATTATTAATAATATCATCAGTCTCTCGGTGTTATAACGGTATCTAACGGTAGCCAGTCTAGCGACAGGCAGGCAGCTCACTAGGCAAATACAAAGAGTCGGTTACTTTGTCACTTTGAGGGACATTGCTTTTAAGTTTCAGATCAACCTGACAGAACTTATCTCACAGACCCTGCATGGACAAGCAGCGCTGCCTGTAGGAGCAGAATCATTTCCTGAGGTAAAAGAGCTTCAAACAGAGCTTTGAACAGAGAATCTACAGAGAGGCAGCCCTCCTACAGGTCCTAATGCAGTCAACTCTCGCCCCCTCCCTCCCTCCTTCCCAGTACCTCACCACATCCTCCTTTAAAAATGTTAAATCAAACAAACCGGCTCACCTTGAAGTTGTGGACCTTGTCGTAGGAGCTCTGCTTCTCGGAGGGGCAGTCTTTCAGGGTGCTGTGCCGTACCAGAGGAGACGTGGTGATCTGCGGACAGGAAGCCAACAGTTTTAGAGGCTTCCAGAGTAACGTTCCCCTGCTCCCCAACTTGACCCCCAGGGCTAAGGCCAGTAGCTCCTGCCTCTTCCGCTCCCCTCTCTTGGTCTTGTGGACCGTTACATCTCCTGGCCCTATCCCTCCTCCCGGACCGCGGCTCCCTTCCTCCACTTCCATGGCTGCTGCCGTGTGTCTGACTGTGTGTCCCTGTCCTGGTCCTAGTCCGGGCTCCCAAAGAGCCTCTGTCTCCTCTGGTGAGCCGTGTGGTGTGTGCTGGAGGACGTAGCGCCCAGTGCTGCCTAACAGACGCCGGCGGCAGCAGCCCAACGAGGAGGACACGGCCGCTGTACTCCACTCCCCCCCTCCTCCTCCTCCTGTTCCTCCTACTCCTCCTCCTACTACTGCTGCTGCTGGGACCCAGGAGGGTACAGACTGACAGTCAAGGTGGGGGAGGCTCTGCATCTGATCTGAGCTCCAGCTCAAGTTCCAGGGGAAAGAAGCAGAGAGCAGCCAGCAGCAGTGGGCGGCCCCAGGGCAGGAGTGTGGCTCACACAATGGCTCTCATTCACACACACCAAATAGGAGGGGGGAGGGGAAGGGAGGGGTCCCTTGGTTGGTGGGGAGGGGCTAGGAGGAGGGTCCCTTGGTTGGTGGGGAGGGGCTAGGAGGGTGTGTGGGGTTAAAGTGAGTGTGTGTGGGGTGAGGGGTGAGGGGGAAGGGGGAAGGGGGAAGGGGGAAGGGGGTTAGGGTGAGCTGTTAGTACAGCTCTTCACAACTCAGCAGCAAATCTAAAGCAGGATCAATGGCTGCAGTCAAACTCTCTAAAGACACAGAGAACCATGCCACACTAACTATTAGCACGTTGCCTCCCGGACACACACACACTCAACTGGAGATAATACTGAACTGAACTGAACTGCCAGGAGTCATGGCACTATCCTTCCGGCCCAGAAGAGCCACGACATGCTCCTATATTCCTTCTAGTCCAGCAGAAACAGATTAATCAACTACATCTTGACCTCCATGCCTCACAATCCACTGGTGGTTTTCATCTCCCTGCCTAGACTACAGCCAGACTACAGACAGACGCTACGACTCCAGCCTGCTCCCACCAATCACTCTGCTCTGCTCTCAAACACCCAGTAGAACAGCACCCAACCATGGTCATTTACTGGGATTGGGAGGGATTATGGCCGTAATCCCCACTCAGGGTGTAATCCCACGGTGGCCAAATCCCTGTCAGATCCCAGGCAGAGCTCATGGTGGCCATGCCCTGACTCAGTGGGGGGGGGCTGTTGCTGAGTCTACAGCACCACAGAATATTTTTTGTGACTCTCCTCCTAAACATTCACTCCTCCTAAAACACCAGGAGCGCCTCATCAGCTCCTCTTGGTTAACAAGACACTCAAATGGGAAGTAGACAACTCAAACTAGTGGAAGTGGACATTCAGGGTTGCTGAAATGAAATGTTGAAATTAGGGACAGAAATTTAGTTAAATTGTGAAGAGAAAGAATGAGGGAATGTCAGAAGAAAACTACAACAGATGATTTTGTAGCAGTGATGGAATGATGAAGAGCTGGAAGGGTAGAAGAGTGGAGGAAGGGAATGATCCTAAGGGAGAGAGAGAGAGAGAAATATGCTTGAAGCTCACTCAGCTCAGAGACAAAAGCATTTTAGCTGAAATGAGAGGATTGGCAGCTTTAAGGTTGTTATAGACATAGAAGCCGTTTTCAAAATATGGCTTTGGGCCTCCTGTAACGTAGACTGAAGACCAAGGACCATGTTGTACTGTAGCTACAGAAGTAATGGCTTATCTAATTTCTACCAATTTCTATCAGCATGTCACCTGTGCAACTAGATGAGACAAAACTCTAGATCACCTTTACTCCAAACACAGAAACACATACAAAGCTGACCATAACTCTATCCTCCTGATTCCTGCTTACAAGCAAAAACTCAAAACAGGAAGTACCAGTGACGTGCTCAATATGGAAGTGGTCCGATGAAGCGGATGCTAAGCTACATGACTGTTTCACTAGCACAGACTGGAATATGTTCCGGGATTCATCCGATGGCATTGAGGAGTTTACCACATCAGTCACCGGCTTCATTAATAAGTGCATTGACGATGTTGTCCCCACAGTGACCGTACGTACATATCCCAACCAGAAGCCATGGATTACAGGCAACATCCGCACTGTAAAGGCTAGAGCTGCCGCTTCCAAGGAGCGGGACACTAATCAGGACGCTTATAAGAAATCCTGCTACAACTTCTGACGAGCCATCAAAAAGGCAAAGCGTAAAAACACGACTAAGATCCAATCCTACTACACCGGCTCTGACGCTCTTCAGATGTGGCAGGGCTTGCAAACTATCACGGATTACAAAGGGAAACCCAGCCGTGAGCTGCCCAGTGACGCGAGCCTACCAGAGGAGCTAAATGCCTTCTATGCTCGCTTCGAGGCAAGCAACACAACCATGCATGAGAGCATGAGCTGTTCTGGACGACTGCGTGATCACGCTCACCGTAGCAGATGTGAGTAAAACCTTTAACCAGGTTAACATTCACAAGGCCGGATTACCAGGATACAGATGGATTACCAGGACACATACTCAGATCATGCGCTGACCAGCTGGCAAGTGTCTTCACTGACATTTTCAACCTCTACCTGACCCAGTCTAAAATGCCTACATGTTTCAAGCAGACCACTGTAGTCCCAGTGCCCAAGAACGCCAAGGTAAACTGTCTAAATGACTATCACCCCATAGCACTCACACCTGTAGCCATGAAATGCTTTGAAAGGCTGGTCATGGCTCACATCAACACTATCATCCCAGACACCCTGGACCCACTCCAATTCACAAACCTTCGCAACAGATCCACAGATGACGGAATCTCTATTGCACTCCACACTGCCCTCTCCTACCTGGACAAGAGGAACACAGTGCCCTCCAAGCTCATCACTAAGCTAAAGGACCCTGGCACTGAACACCTCCCTCTGAAACTGGATCCTGGACTTCCTGACGGGCTGCTCCCAGGTGGTGAGGGTAGGCAACAACACATCCGCCACACTGACCCTCAACACGGGGACCCCTTAGGGGTGTGTACTTAGTCCCCTCCTGTACTCCCTGTGGCCGTGCACGACTACAACATCCTCATTAAGTTTGCTGACGACACGACTGTGGTAGGCCTGATCCTGATGAGACAGCCTATAGGGAGGAGGTCAGAGACCTGGCAGTGTGGTGCCGGGAAAACAACCTCTCCCTCAACGTCAGCAAGACAAAAAAGCTGATCGTGGACCACAAGAAACGAAGGGCCGAGTGGAGCGGGGCTGTAGTAGAGCGGGTCGAGAGCTTCAAGTTCCTTGGTGTCCACATCACTAAGGATCTATCATGGTCCACACACACCAACACAGTCGTGAAGAGGGCACGACAACGCCTCTTCCCCCGCAGGAGGTTGAAAAGATTTCCTCAAAAAGGTCTACAACTGCACCATTGAGAACATCTTGATTGGCTGCATCACTGCTTGGTATGTGAACTGCTTGGCATCCGACCGCAAGGCGCTACAGCACATCACTGGGGCCGAGCTCCCTGCCATCCAGGACCTCTATACCAGTCGGTGTCAAAGGAAGGCCCTAAAAATTGTCAAAGACTCCAGCTGCCCAAATCATAGACTGTTCTCTCTGCTACCGCATGGCAAGCAGTACCGATGCACCAAGTCTGGAACCAACAGGATCCTGAACAGCTTCTACCCACAAGCCATGAGACTGCTAAATAGTTAACCAATAGCTACCCGGACTATCTGCATTTACCCTTTTTGCACTAACTTTTTTGACTCAACACATTCGCTGCTGCTACTGTTAATTATCTATCCTGTTGCCTAATCACTTTATTCCTAGTTATACAGTGAGGGAAAAAAGTATTTGATCCCCTGTTGATTTTGTATTTTTGCCCACTGACAAAGACATGATCAGTCTATAATTTTAATGTTAGGTTTATTTGAACAGTGAGATACAGAATAACAACAAAAAAATCCAGAAAAACGCATGTCAAAAATGTTATAAATTGATTTGCATTTTAATGAGGGAAATAAGTATTTGACCCCTCCTTGTTGGCAATCACAGAGATCAGACGTTTCTTGTAGTTGGCCACCAGGTTTGCACACATCTCAGGAGGGATTTTGTCCCACTCCTCTTTGCAGATCTTCTCCAAGTTATTAAGGTTTCGAGGCTGACGTTTGGCAACTCGAACCTTCAGCTCCCTCCACATATTTTCTATGGGATTAAGGTCTGGAGACTGGCTAGGCCACTCCAGGACCTTAATGTGCTTCTTCTTGAGCCACTCCTTTGTTGCCTTGGCCGTGTGTTTTGGGTCATTGTCATGCTGGAATACCCATCCACGACCCATTTTCAATGCCGTGGCTGAGGGAAGGAGGTTCTCACCCAAGATTTGACGGTACATGGCCCCGTCCATCATCCCTTTGATGCGATGAAGTTGTCCTGTCCCCTTAGCAGAAAAACACCCCCAAAGCATAATGTTTCCACCTCCATGTTTGACGGTGGGGATGATGTTCTTGGGGTCATAGGCAGCATTCCTCCTCCTCCAAACACGGCGAGTTGAGTTGATGCCAAAGAGCTCGATTTTGGTCTCATCTGATCACAACACTTTCACCCAGTTCTCCTCTGAATCATTCAGATGTTCATTGGCAAACTTCAGATGGGCCTGTATATGTGCTTTCTTGAGCAGGGGGACCTTGCGGGCGCTGCAGGATTTCAGTCCTTCACGGCGTAGTGTGTTACCAATTGTTTTCTTGGTGACTATGGTCCCAGCTGCCTTGAGATCATTGACAAGATCCTCCCGTGTAGGTCTGGGCTGATTACTCACCGTTCTCATGATCATTGCAACTCCACAAGGTGAGATCTTGCATGGAGCCCCAGGCCGAGGGAGATTGACAGTTATTTTGTGTTTCTTCCATTTGCGAATAATCGCACCAACTGTTGTCACCTTCTCACCAAGCTGCTTGGCGATGGCCTTGTAGCCCATTCCAGCCTTGTGTAGGTCTACAATCTTGTCCCTGACATCCTTGGAGAGCTCTTTGGTCTTGGCCATGGTGGAGAGTTTGGAATCTGATTGATTGATTGCTTCTGTGGACAGGTGTCTTTTATACAGGTAACAAACAGATTAGGAGCACTCCCTTTAAGAGTGTGCTCCTAATCTCAGCTCGTTACCTGTATAAAAGACACCTGGGAGCCAGAAATCTTTCTGATTGAGAGGGGGTCAAATACTTATTTCCCTCATTAAAATGCTAATCAATTTATAACATTTTTGACATGCGTTTTTCTGGATTTTTTTGTTGTTATTCTGTCTCTCACTGTTGAAATAAACCTACCATAAAAATTATAGACTGATAATTTCTTTGTCAGTGGGCAAACGTACAAAATCAGCAGGGGATCAAATACTTTTTTCCCTCACTGTATGTACATAGCTACCTCAATGACCTCGTACCCCTGCACATGGACTCGGTCCTGGTAACCCGTGTGTAGCCAAATTATCGCTACTCATTGTGTATTTATTATTACTTTTCTATTATTCCTCAATTGTATTTTTCTCAACATTGATGTGAAGGGCCCGTAAGTATTTCACTGTTCGTCTACACCTGCTGTTTACAAAGCATGTGTCGAATAACATTTGATTTGATTTAATGGCTGAACAGGTAACAGTCAGGACAGGTGAAGACGTTTGTCACGGAGTTAGACATCCTATCAAAGACCAGGAGGATGACCTACACCAAATCAGAAAAGACCAGACGGAACAGCGAGAAGGGTAAGGGATATGGAGGAAGAGAGGGACACAGAGAAAGGGGGGAGAGGAGGAGGAGGAGGAGGAGGGAGGGAGGGGGGTATACAGTATGTATTGAGAGTGTGTGTGTGAGGGTTATGGGTTTTGTCCCTAGAGGCAGATGGCTTCTTGTCTCATAGAGAAGAGTTTGGAATAAAATGAATAAAAAGGCCCTGGTTTCTTTTCAGCATCCAGGCTCTGTTATTCACTGTGTGGGTCCAGCTGAGCAGACACAGTAGGGAGAGCAGAGGATCATGGGAAAATAACACTAGTGCCTTTCTTTCTGTGAGGTCAGACACTGTAAGAACAACCGTCCAAACAAAAACACACCTCATACAATCATATACAAAACACACCACACACACACACACCACATACACCACATACAATTTCATACAAACAGAAACATAGACGTGAAGGGAGATCTAGTCAGTGATAGAATCTTTTTTACTATTCAGAAAGTCTAGTGAAAGGAAAAGTACAGTGCCAATTAAAACAGGCCTGCCTGTGGCTGGAAGTATGATGGATCAACGTTGAAAGCCTTCTGCCTTTTACACTGTATGTACTGTAGCTACTGTAGAAAACCTCTGTAATGGTAGCTCAAGTACAGTAAGGGAAAAAAGCATTTGATCCCCTGCTGATTTTGTAAGTTTGTCCACTGACAAAGACATGATCAGTCTATAATTTTAATGGTAGATTTATTTGAAAAGTGAGAGACAGAATAACAACAACAAAATCCAGAAAAACGCAATGTAAAATTTTTTATACATTTATTTGCATTTTAATGAGGGAAATAAGTATTTGACCCCTCTGCAAAACATGACTTAGTACTTGGTGGCAAAACCCTTGTTGGCAATCACAGAGGTCAGACGTTTCTTGTAGTTGGCCACCAGGTTTGCACACATCTCAGGAGGGATTTTGTTCCACTCCTCTTTACAGATCTTCTCCAAGTCATTAAGGTTTCGAGGCTGATGTTTGGCAACTCAAACCTTCAGCTCCCTCCACAGATTTTCTATGGGATTAAGGTCTGGAGACTGGCTAGGCCACTCCAGGACCTTAATGTGCTTCTTCTTGAGCCACTCCTTTGTTGCCTTGGCTGTGTGTTTTGGGTCATTGTCATGCTGGAATACCCATTCACGACCCATTTTCAATGCCGTGGCTGAGGGAAGGAGGTTCTCACCCAAGATTTGACGGTACATGGCCCCGTCCATCGTCCCTTTGATGCGGTTAAGTTGTCCTGTCCCCTTAGCAGAAAAACACCCCCAAAGCATAATGTTTCCACCTCCATGTTTGACGGTGGGGATGGTGTTCTTGGGGTCATAGGCAGCATTCCTCCTCCTCCAAACACGGCGAGTTGAGTTGATGCCAAAGAGCTCGATTTTGGTCTCATCTGACCACAACACTTTCACCCAGTTCTCCTCTGAATCATTCAGATGTTCATTGGCAAACTTCAGACGGGCCTGTATATGTGCTTTCTTGAGCAGAGGGACCTTGCGGTCGCTGCAGGATTTCAGTCCTTCACGGCGTAGTGTGTTACCAATTGTTTTCTTGGTGACTATGGTCCCAGCTGCCTTGAGATCATTGACAAGATCCTCCCGTGTAGTTCTGGGCTGATTACTCACCGTTCTCATGATCATTGCAACTCCACGAGGTGAGATCTTGCATGGAGCCCCAGGCCGAGGGAGATTGACAGTTATTTTGTGTTTCTTCCATTTGCGAATAAATCGCACCAACTGTTGTCACCTTCTCACCAAGCTGCTTGGCGATGGCCTTGTAGCCCGTTCCAGCCTTGTGTAGGTCTACAATCTTGTCCCTGACATCCTTGGAGAGCTCTTTGGTCTTGGCCATGGTGGAGAGTTTGGAATCTGATTGATTGATTGCTTCTGTGGACAAGTGTCTTTTATACAGGTAACAAAATGAGATTAGGAGCACTCCCTTTAAGAGTGTGCTCCTAATCTCAGCTCGTTACCTGTATAAAAGACACCTGGGAGCCAGAAATCCTTCTGATTGAGAGGGGGTCAAATACTTATTTCCCTCATTAAAATGCAAATCAATTTATAACATTTTTGACATGCGTTTTTTTGAATGTTTTTGTTGTTATTCTGTCTCTCACTGTTCAAATAAACCTACCATTAAAATTATAGACTGATCATTTATTTGTCAGTGGGCAAACGTACAAAATCAGCAGGGGATCAAATACTTTTTTCTCTCACTGTATTTCCCAACACGATCTTTATAGATCATGTTTCCAACAGACTAACTGGTAGCTCAAGGAAAATTTAATTAACTTCCAAACAAACTACAATAACATCAGAATAATATCCAAACTAGGCCCAGAACATGGATTAGAAATGCATTCATCACATTATTCCATCTCCCCACAAGCACCAGTTAGATTCAACCAGTGTGATGTGTCCCAAATGGCACCCTATTCCCTACATAGTGCACTACATAGTGACCAGAGTCCTGAGGGACCAGAGGGTATAGGGTGCCATTTGGGATGCACAATCTGTCAAGAAGAACTGTTGTTATAGGAGGAAACTGGCAGGCGTTTGGCCACTATGGCAACTCCTAGCACAAGTACACACACATTGAGTGAGTCTTGTGAACCGAGGGGGCTGACACACAGTAGGTCACCAGACAGGTCGAGTGGGTCTCTCCCCCCCTCCGGGAGGAATGTACATATATACGCGACAACACACACACCCCTGGAGACACACACACACAGCTGAATGAGGACTTACAAGACACAGAGTAAAGACAGCATGTGAGGGAGTATGTTTACTTTAGCTACTGTGTGTCTGAAACAACAGACTGATACTAGACAGTATTATAGTACACTGTTAACTAAAGTCAGTAAAGATACAGACTGATACTAGACAGAGTATTATAGTACACTGTTAACTAAAGTCAGTAAAGATACAGACTGATACTAGACAGAGTATTATAGTACACTGTTAACTAAAGTCAGTAAAGATACAGACTGATACTAGACAGAGTATTATAGTACACTGTTAACTAAAGTCAGTAAAGATACAGACTGATACTAGACAGAGTATTATAGTACACTGTTAACTAAAGTCAGTAAAGATACAGACTGATACTAGACAGAGTATTATAGTACACTGTTAACTAAAGTCAGTAAAGATACAGACTGATACTAGACAGAGTATTATAGTACACTCTTAACTAAAGTCAGTATAGATACAGACTGATACTAGACAGTATTATAGTACACTGTTAACTAAAGTCAGTAAAGATACAGACTGATACTAGACAGAGTATTATAGTACACTGTTAACTAAAGTCAGTAAAGATACAGACTGATACTAGACAGAGTATTATAGTACACTGTTAACTAAAGTCAGTAAAGATACAGGCCATTAGAACAGGCGTGGCTTCACTCCATAGGGACATATGTTAAGTCCCAAATGGCAACCTATTCCCTACATAGTGCACTACTTTTGACCAGAGCCCTATAGTCCCTTGTCAAAAGTAGTGCACTATAAAGGGAATAGGTTGCCATTTGGGACGAACAGAGAGAGCACAGGAGGACTGCACTTTGACCTCCTTCCTCTTTTTTTGGACATGACAGACTGGCAGGTGTTTGTCCTACACTGAAAGCCTAAAATCAGGGAGACCTGTCATTGGCCCAGCTCGTCATGTTTTCCAAGACTGCATCCCAAATGGAACCTATTTAGTGCACTACTTTTGATCAGGACACATAGGGCTCTGGTCAAAAGTAGTGCACTGTACTGTATAGGGAATAGGGTGCCATTTGGGACAAAGCCCCAGCTTGACAGAAAGAGGTGTGACACTCAAAACAACACATTTTTACAGACACTGACATTACTGACTGACAGGCTGGCAGTCTGATTTCAAAACTCAAAACATGCTCTAGATATCGACTCGCCAAAGAACGGCTCATGTCTGCTGGGAAAACCCCCCAATGCTATACAAGGTCAGACAGTCTTCATTTGACCAGGCCAAATAGCCTAGAACATGTACTTTATGTATATCAGGTACAGTATGATTTATAACGTAAATACAGACCATGCTATGGAGAATCCTCACGGAGGGGTTTAGTTTTATTTGAAGGATTAATCTCTGAATGTGTTGGAATCCGTCAGAGTCCATGAACTACTGACCAAGTGAAGAGCCTGTTGGGACAGAGCTGGGATAGAGCTGGGACAGAGCTGGGACAGAGCTGGGACAGAGCTGGAATAAAGCTGGGACAGAGCTGGGACAGAGCTGGGATAGAGCTGGGACAGAGCTGGGACAGAGCTGGGATAGAGCTGGGACAGAGCTGGGATAGAGCTGGGACAGAGCTGGGACAGAGCTGGGACAGAGCTGGGATAGAGCTGGGATAGAGCTGGGATAGAGCTGGGACAGAGCTGGGATAGAGCTGGGACAGAGCTGGGACAGAGCTGGGATAGAGCTGGGATAGAGCTGGGACAGAGCTGGGACAGAGCTGGAATAAAGCTGGGACAGAGCTGGGACAGAGCTGGGATAGAGCTGGGACAGAGCTGGGACAGAGCTGGGATAGAGCTGGGATAGAGCTGGGACAGAGCTGGGATAGAGCTGGGACAGAGCTGGGACAGAGCTGGGACAGAGCTGGGATAGAGCTGGGATAGAGCTGGGATAGAGCTGGGAAAGAGCTGGGAAAGAGCTGAGAAAGAGCTGGGACAGAGCTGGGAAAGAGCTGAGAAAAAGCTGGGAAAGAGCTGAGAAAGAGCTGGGAAAGGTCCCCAATAATATGGCTCCTGCATTAAGAGCTTAAGGCTCTCACTGTCCCCTTAACTCTAACTCTAGTGGACAGACCGTGACATGAATAGCACAGTGCTGGTGGGTGTTGGAGAGGAGAGGAGAGGAAACGGATGCCTTGCCTTGCCACTGACAGGACTGCCTTGTTGATGTCAGATGACTGATGGAGACCAATTTGCGTCCAAAATGGCACCCTATTCCCCATATAGGGCATTACTTTTTACCAGGGCAAAAGTAGTGTACTACATAGGAAATATAGTGCCCTTTGGGAGGGACACAACCCTAGTGCTGTTTATCAGAACTAAATGACTTGTTCAATATTCCAAGGAAGACCAGGGGTGTACGGCTGGCATGAGAGGAACATAACAGAGGACCAGGGGTGTATGGCTGGCATGAGAGGAACATAACAGAGCAGAATGTCAAGACAACATCACCCAACCAAACATGGATGAAGAAAAGGCTTTGTGATTATACCATGTTTAACAGTCAAAGACTGAAGAAGAAGAACATGTCCAATCACAACAAAGTGTGAAATGTGCTGTTGCTATGCTATGGCTTGGTCCGGTTGCCACCTAGTGGTGAGATGTGGGAATGGCCAACACCCCAGAACAACACAGTAGAATGAAAGCGTTTCACATTGGCTAATATAATCACAGACAATCAATATCCTTCAGCAGTTAGTTGATGAGAACAATGGTGTGAAATGTGTGATTCATCTATAGCCCCAGAACAGTGTCTGTTACACAGAATAACATCCTTGTCCTGTTGGTCATCATGAACTTTCATGAGAAGTGATGTCAGGAAGGAAACACCCTCCTGCAGAGACAATAAATCTCTCACTCTGATGAGAAACTGTTACATAATGAAACACTCTACCCTTATTGCAGATGTTGATAGAGTAGATGTTAATGAACATGTTCTAGGGACATTACTTCTTCCAGACTGTGTGGTGAGACCAGGAAAAACTCTGGTCTGTTACAGTCTATAGCTAGGGCCCAGAGTTGTTCCTGTTCAGGTCACAACTATATTGAGGACATGGAACATTTTCTTCTGCAACGTGACCCAAATGAACTACTTTCCAGTGCATGCATTATAACATTGGCTGAAATAGTACTCAAACACACCTACTTCATGTTTCTAAATGATTTCTTTATTCAGACGAAGGGTACTGCTATGGGATCCCCTATGGCAACTAACTATGCTTATTTGTATGTGGGTTACATGGAGAAACAGTCAATTTTCAACCCTCTCAAAAATGTTTTTTTATTATTTGGAAACGGTACATTTGTTCTATGGAGGGGTGATTCAAAAAAGCTCCAGGCATTCCATGCTTTTCTTAACTCTTGTTCTGAGCACCTGAGATTTACTATACAATCTGACACACGTCAAATCAGTTTCCTTGATCTTCTGATTTTGTGTGAGGATAATGTTCTATACACTGATCTTTACAGGAAACATACTGATCGTAACAGTTTGTTGAGGGCTGATAATTGTCACCTGCTTCCCTTGAAGCCAATTCTGTCGAATCAAAATAATTGGAAAAAACAATCAGATTTCGACAGAAATATGGCTGGGACGCAAAGAAAATTCAAGGAGACGGTGTACAAAAATGGTCAAATTAATACTGCCAGATTAATACTGCCATTGAGAAAATTCAAAACAAATCGAGACCTGATCTCTTTCAAGGACAGTCTCGCAAAAAGAAGCATTCTTGCGTTCTAACTACACGCTATTCAAAGTGCTCTGAACAAATTAAGGGAATCGTTCACAAACATTGGCACATTCTAAGATCCGATGACAGTATTGGTTATGTGTTTTCGGACCCTCCCTTGGTCGTATTCTCTGATTTACCACCCCTAAATATCCCTGCACCAGCCATTCTTGTGATTATTGTGATTTTGCTATTCATTATACATGTTTGTGGGCCTATGTAGCCAAGTTGTATCTATGATCGTATGCTATCTATTCATGGTTTTTGCATGTTCTGTTTATCTGTGAATTAACCAATGATATCAGGCCACACCCGGCCATGATTACAGACACCTGTGTGTGTCCTTTGACACTATATAAACTAGTGACCGGCAGTGTTTGTCATTTACCCTGATGAAGACTGCTTGTCTGTCGAAACGTTCTTTATCAGGTTATTAAATTATTGCATTTGAGCTCATAGAGTGTGAGGCTTTCCTTTTCTTTTTCAGGTCACAACTATAGTCAGGAAATACTCTGGTCTGTTACAGTCTATAGCTAGGGCCCAGAGTTGTTCCTGTTCAGGTCACAACTATAGTCAGGAAACACAACAGTAGTAGATGTAGGCTAGTAGTGGATGTAGCGCGTTAATACATAGATAACCTCTGGTGCTATGGGAGAAAATCATGATCACCACCATCATCATCACAATCACCACCATCATCACAATCACCACCACCATCACAATCACCACCAATACCATCATCAATGTGATCATCACCAATGTAACTTTTCATAGCACTTTTAGTTACATAAAGAATGTCAAAGCGGTCTAGTATCTCACCTTACTGTCCTCTCTCTGGAAGGTGACCCTACGGGGTTCAGTGCATCTTCGGCTCAGCCGGTGCCCCATCTTGTCCTTCAGCAGGGAGGTGTAGCCCAGGTGTTCATAGATGGGGTTGGTGGTCATCTTGGCAATGTACTCTGCAGCCTTGGTCTCGATGTACAGGGTGATGAGGCCATCCGTCACCAGGTCGTGGACCGTCTCGAAGCGCTTCTCCCCCACAAAGTGCTTCCCGTCATAGAACAGTCGGTAGTTCAGGGTCTGGTGCCCAAACCTGGGGAGAGGGGGTAGAGTGAGTGGGTGGGTAGAGGGAGGGAGGGAGCCAGGGAGTGAGGGAGGGAGGAGAGAGAAGGAAGGAAGGGAGAGTCTTTGACGAGGTGTGTATATTTAGTATGTAAATGTGTGTGTACTGTGTACGGTACCTTAAGGCCAAGGTGTTGGTCCCTGGCTGTCTCTGGCTCTCTCTGACGAGGTAAGCCCCCTCTGCTCCTCCCAGTAGCTCATCTGCATACTCTCTCGATAGCATGCCATGGAACCTTGAGAGAGCCACAAGTCTCCTGTCAATGCTGCCGCAAGTCCCCTGTCAATGCTGCCGCAAGTCCCCTGTCAATGCTGCCACAAGTCTCCTGTCAATGCTGCCACAAGTCTCCTGTCAATGCTGCCACAAGTCCCCTGTCAATGCTGCCACAAGTCCCCTGTCAATGCTGCCACAAGTCCCCTGTCAATGCTGCCACAAGTCTCCTGTCAATGCTGCCACAAGTCCCCTGTCAATGCTGCCACAAGTCCCCTGTCAATGCTGCCACAGGATGTGCACACACACACACAAAGATGTGCACACACACACACACACACACACACACACACCTTCAACGCCCTAACCACATGAAAAGCTAGTCGTTAATGATAAATCACACAGCCAGTCTCCCCAGCAGCTGTATTAGAAAATGGATGAAAAAGATGACGATCACAAAGGAAGTCCCACTACTCACTCTCTGCCGTAATATCTGGGTCTGCTCTCCATCTGTAAAGCCAGAGGAGAGAGAGAAGATACATTGGCTGACAGAGAGATAGTCAGTTGAAATGTCACTTCAATGGCTTGGCCAAGAGCTCTCACAACCTGTTTTGATTGAAGGATATGGGTTTCTATGTCCCTCTGTCTCTATCGGGGAACAGATATCTCTTTCTCTCTGTCTGAGTCTCTCTGCCTCTCTGTCTGTGTGTCTTTCTCTCACCTTGTATCTGTCTCTGTTTCTGTCTCTGTATCAGTCTGTCTCCCTCTCTCTGTGTCTGTCTCTCTCTGTCTCGGTCTCCCTCTCTCTGTATCAGTCTGTCTCCCTCTCTCTGTGTCTGTCTCTGTCTCTGTCTCCCTCTGTATCAGTATGTCTCTCTCTGTGTGTCTGCCTCCCTCTCTCTGTGTGTCTGCCTCCCTCTCTCTGTGTGTCTGCCTCCCTCTCTCTGTGTGTCTGCCTCTCTCTCTCTGTGTCTCTCTCTCTCTCTCTCTGTGTCTCTCTCTCTCTCTCTCTGTGTCTCTCTCTCTCTCTCTCTGTGTCTCTCTCTCTCTCTCTGTGTCTCTCTCTCTCTGTGTCTCTCTCTCTCTCTCTCTGTGTCTCTCTCTCTCCCTCTGTGTCTCTCTCTCTCCCTCTGTGTCTCTCTCTCTCCCTCTGTGTCTCTCTCTCTCCCTCTGTGTCTCTCTCTCCCTCTGTGTCTCTCTCTCCCTCTGTGTCTCTCTCTCTCTCTGTGTCCGTCTCCCTCTCTGTGTGTCAGTCTACCTCTCTGTGTGTCAGTCTCCCTCTCTCTGTGTCAGTCTCCCTCTCTCTGTGTCAGTCTCCCTCTCTCTGTGTCAGTCTCCCTCTCTCTGTGTCAGTCTCCCTCTCTCTGTGTCAGTCTCCCTCTCTCTGTGTCAGTCTCCCTCTCTCTGTGTCAGTCTCCCTCTCTCTGTGTCAGTCTCCCTCTCTCTGTGTCAGTCTCCCTCTCTCTGTGTCAGTCTCCCTCTCTCTGTGTCAGTCTCCCTCTCTCTGTGTCAGTCTCCCTCTCTCTGTGTCAGTCTCCCTCTCTCTGTGTCAGTCTCCCTCTCTCTGTGTCAGTCTCCCTCTCTCTGTGTCAGACTCCCTCTCTCTGTGTCAGACTCCCTCTCTCAGCGTCAGACTCCCTCTCTCTGTCTCTCTCTCTGTGTCTCTCTCTCTGTGTCTGTCTCTCTGTGTCTGTCTCTCTGTGTCTGTCTCTCTGTGTCTGTCTCTCTGTGTCTGTCTCCCTCTCTCGGTCTCTGTCTCTGTCTCTCTCTTTCTCCCTCTCTCTGTGTCTCTCTCGGTCTTTCTCTCTCGGTCTTTCTCTCTCTGTGTCTCTCTCGGTCTTTCTCTCTCTGTGTCAGTCTCTTTCTGTGTCTCCCTCTCTGTGTCAGTCTCCCTCTCTCTGTGTCAGTCTCCCTCTCTCTGTGTCAGTCTCCCTCTCTCTGTGTCAGTCTCCCTCTCTCTGTGTCAGTCTCCCTCTCTCTGTGTCAGTCTCCCTCTCTCTGTGTCAGTCTCCCTCTCTCTGTGTCAGTCTCCCTCTCTCTGTGTCAGTCTCCCTCTCTCTGTGTCAGTCTCCCTCTCTCTGTGTCAGTCTCCCTCTCTCTGTGTCAGTCTCCCTCTCTCTGTGTCAGTCTCCCTCTCTCTGTGTCAGTCTCCCTCTCTCTGCGTCAGTCTCCCTCTCTCTGCGTCAGTCTCCCTCTCTCTGCGTCAGTCTCCCTCTCTCTGCGTCAGTCTCCCTCTCTCTGCGTCAGTCTCCCTCTCTCTGCGTCAGTCTCCCTCTCTCTGCGTCAGTCTCCCTCTCTCTGCGTCAGTCTCCCTCTCTCTGCGTCAGTCTCCCTCTCTCTGCGTCAGTCTCCCTCTCTCTGCGTCAGTCTCCCTCTCTCTGCGTCAGTCTCCCTCTCTCTGCGTCAGTCTCCCTCTCTCTGCGTCAGTCTCCCTCTCTCTGCGTCAGTCTCCCTCTCTCTGCGTCAGTCTCTCTGTGTCTGTCTCTCTGTGTCTGTCTCTCTGTGTCTGTCTCCCTCTCTCGGTCTCTGTCTCCCTCTCTCGGTCTCTGTCTCCCTCTCTCGGTCTCTGTCTCCCTCTCTCTTTCTCCCTCTCTCTCTTTCTCCCTGTGTCTCCCTCTCTCTGTGTCTGTCTCCCTCTCTCTGTGTCTGTCTCTCTGTGTCTCTCTCTCTGTGTCTGTCTCTCTGTGTCTCCCTCTGTGTCTGTCTCTCTCTGTGTCTCCCTCTCTCTGTGTCTCTCTGTGTCTCTCTGTCTCTCTATGTCTCTCTCTGTCTCTCTCTGTCTCTCTCTGTGTCTCTCTGTGTCTCTCTGTGTCTCCCTCTCTCTATGTCTCTCTCTGTCTCTCTCTGTGTCTCTCTGTGTCTCTCTGTGTCTCTCTGTGTCTCTCTGTGTCTCTCTCTCTGTGTCTGTGTCTCCCTCTGACTAAGCAACTCTGTCTCTAATCCTGCCAATTGCCTAACCTCTTTTTACCATTCGGTGCCAGATTAGAGATAAGAAAACGACAATGTGGTAAATTATTAGTTGTTAGTTACATTATCACAACAGAGCAGGCATCCTATCAGAAAATACTGTGGTCTATATGGTTGCCTCCTTGATTCTGAGAAGTGCACACTTTGGGAGAAGGGTAGAGAATGGGGATGTATCTTACAGTGCCTTCGGAAAGTATTCAGACCCCTTCCCTTTTTCCACTTTGTTTACGTTACAGCCTTATTCTAAAATGGATTAAATATAATTTTTTCTCAATCTACACACAATACCCCATAATGACAAAGCGAAAACAGGTTTAGACATTTTTGCAAATGTTTTAAAAATAAAAAACAGAAATACCTTATTTACATAAGTATTCAGACCCTTTGCTATGAGACTCAGGTGAGCTCAGGTGCATCCTGTTTCCATTGATCATCCTTGAGATGTTTCTACAACTTGATTGGAGTCCACCTGTGGTAAATTCAATTGAATGGACATGATTTGGAAAGGCACACACCTGTCTACATAAGGTCCCACAGTTGACAGTGCATGTCAGAGCAAAAACCATGAGGTCGAAGGAATTGTCCGTAGAGCTCCGAGATAGGATTGTGTCGAGGCACAGATCTGGGGAAGGGTACCAAAATGTCTGCAGCATTGATGGTCCCCACAGTGTCCTCCACCATTCTTAAATGGAAGAAGTTTGGAACCACCAAGACTCTTCCTAGAGCTGGCTGCCCGGCCAAACTGAGCAATCGGTGGAGAAGGGCCTTGGTCAGGGAGGTGACCAAGAACCCAATGGTCACTCTGACAGAGCTCCAGAGTTCCTCTGTGGAGATGGGAGAACCTTCCAGAAGGACAACCATCTCTGCAGCACTCCACCAAATCAGGCCTTTATGGTAGTGGCCAGACGGAAGCCACTCCTCAGTAAAAGGCACATGACAGGCCGATGGAGTTTGCCAAAAGGCACCTAAGGACTCTCAGATCATAAGAGACAAGATTCTCTGGTCTGATGAAACCAAGATTGAACTCTTTGACCTGAATGTCTGGAGGAAACCTGGCACCATCCCTATGGTGAAGCATGGTGGTGGCGGCATCATGCTGTGGGGATGTTTTTCAGTGGCAGGGACTGGGAGACTAGTCAGGATCGAGGGAAAGATGAACGGAGCGAAGTACAGAGAGATCCTTGATGATAACCTGCTCCAGAGCGCTCAGGACCTCAGACAGGGGCGAAGGTTCACCTTCCAACAGGACAACAACCTTAAGCACACAGCCAAGACAATGCAGGAGTGGCTTCAGGACAATTCTCAATGTTCTTGAGTGGCCAAGCCAGAGCCCGGACTTGAACCCGATCGAACATCTCTGGATGGACCTGAAAATAGCTGTGCAGCGACGCTCTCCCTCCAACCTGACAGAGCTTGAGAGGATCTGCAGAGAAGAATGGGAGAAACTCCCCAAATACAGGTGTGCCAAGCTTGTAGCGTCATAGCCAAGAAGACTCGAGGCTGTAATCACTGCCAAAGGTGTTTCAACAAAGTACTGAGTAAAGGGCCTGAATACTTATTTAAATGTGATATTTCAATTGTTGTTTTCTTTATAAATTTGCAAAAAAATTTAAAAACCTGTTTTTTCTTTGTCATTATTTTTTACAATCCATTTTAGAATAAGGCTGTAACCTAACAAAATGTGGAAAAAGTCAAGGGGTCTGAATACTTGCACTGTATTTTGTTAAGTGATATACAGTACTGACCTCCTGGGGGCAGGTGATCCTCTTGGGCCGAGGAGCTTCCTGCTGGAGCTGGTACACTGTAAATGACAAACATGGACTGTCAGGTAAAAAGCATAGTATTCAGTATTAGAATGGCTGCACTGCTGAGGCCACAATATGTATAGATATGTATATGTATAGATATTTATATGTACGCTTATTGAGTTACGCAGCCTTAAGGCCTCAACACAGTCTACGGAAACTGAGCCGACGGAGGTCCGTTTGCGTCGTGTTCCGAAAATTCAGACGCACAAATGTACGTAGAACTACGTAGAGAGCAACGCAAACAAACAGACCTCCTTCTGCTCCGTTTGCGTAGACTGTGTAGACCCCTTTACACACACACACACACACACACACACACACACTAATTCATGCATTACTTCCCTATGGGACAATAAAGTTTAGTAATGTATTCATTCATGCACTGTATGGGGTCATCAGCTGGACACTGTTAGCTAAGGACATGCAGTAATACTACAGTACAGCCATCACCAATGTATTCATCTCCTTTAAGTCCTATTTTCACTTATTTTTCTCAAATTTTGTGCACACATTTGTTTACATCCCTGTGAGTGAGCATTCCTCCTTTGCCAAGATAATCCATCCACCTGACAAGTTATTTGCCTTGCGATATATGCTCAAGCAGATGTCTAATCATTTATTTGAGTTACACAGTTATTAATAAACGACCCAATGCACTCCTCTTGCAACTCACTGTCACATGCGTAACAGTATTTTTAACCATGGAACATGTTTGCGTGTAGTGGTCCCAGCAGGACTTGGAAGGGGCACTAGATTCTGAGGAGTTAAACTTCCTAACGGACAGTTAGAAGGTTATAGTTGCTCTAATATTGGATATGCAGCATACACAGTCGCTGTATGGCCACTGAGAGTATGATTCAAAGATGGCTGGCTCACTTGTTGCCTAACTCCGAGCAAAGTCAACAAGGAACAGTAGGAACACCAGGAGCCATTAGCGAAGTCGAAGATATCCGTGGGCTGATCTCTCTCAGTGGTTTATATGACAGGTCCCATTTATCACCAAACCCTCTGTGTGAATGTCAATGGATATTTCACAGAGGGCTGCATCCCAAATGGCACCCTATTCCCTATGTAGTGCACTACTTTTGATCAGGGACCATAGGGCCCATAGTATACTATATAGAGAATAGGGCACCATTTGGGATACAGGTCTAGTCTACGGCCCTAATGCAGGACGCTAACAGTGTCTATTAATCCTAGTACTGGGACACAATGGGGAGACACAGGATGCATCCCAAATGGCACCATTTTACCCTACAAAGTGTACTACATTTGACCAGAGCCCAGAACTACAGTAAATAGGGTATAGGGTTTATTTTAGGATGCAAACAAAGTAACCCAGTGACACACGTACCAGCAGCGCTGAGGCGAGCTGCCATCATGGATTAAGTGTACTTAAAGAGTCTGAGTTTTGGGTGTAAATCAGCGAAACTGTTGAAAATGGAATGGAGATGAAACGTGTAGTGGAGTGAGATGAATCACATCCAATGCTTAAGCCTGCGACAGTTGAATATATCTGAGCTGAGCTGGGCACATTGTCTGTGGTAATGTACCTATTCTGTAGGGCATTACTGGAGACATAGAGATTACACTATACTCATGTCATGCAATAAGAATGTGTATGACACTAAGAGTATATCCCAAATGGCACCCTATTCCCTACATAGTGCACTACTTTTTTTTATAACACAGCTTTATTGGTGAAGAACACAAAATTATACATGGTTACATATTTAGTGCGAAAGTAATGCACTAAATAGGGAATAGTAATGCACTAATTAGGGAACAGGGTGCCATTTGGGGACGCATCCTAAGAATGGTGGACGATGCAGGATTAGAAGAAAGACAAGAGTGTTGTTCCCAGAACTCTTTCCTCATTGTAATGTAACACAGCATTGGGAGTCGTGCTGTTTCCTCATTGTAATGTAACACAGCATTGGGAGTCGTGCTGTTTCCTCATTGTAATGTAACACAGCATTGGGAGTCGTGCTGTTTCCTCATTGTAATGTAACACAGCATTGGGAGTCGTGCTGTTTCCTCATTTTAATGTAACACAGCATTGGGAGTAGAACTCTTTCCTCTTTGTAATGTAACACAGCATTGGGAGTAGTGTTGTTGCGTAAAAGGTTAAGTCTCTGTACTGAATCTTCCCCACAACAGACTTTCTATGCGGGAGAAGACAGACTCCTGACTTTGAGTTTTTGTTTTAGTCAGGACAACTCACGTCAACCAGCAAGACCTGGACTTCTTCCACGGACACACACACACACACACACACACACACACACACACACACACAACACACACACACACACAACACACACACACAGGATATCTTCCACGAACATGACGAAGTCATAGTGAGCTCTAAAAATATCTCTCAGCCGGCGTTAGAAGAGAGAAGATTGGAGAGGAGAGAGAACTAACAAGAAGCTGTGCTGAAGCATGGAGCGTCCCAAGAAGCCTCACTGTACACACTACCTGTAATAACAGATGAAAGTATTTCTGCTTTAATATCCTGATATGATCACATAAAGAGTCCTTTGTAGTGACATGCAGCAGCCTGGTGGCCATGATGACTAGGCTTCTAGCATTCCACATTCCTCATCGACAACCAATGACTTCACACTGGATAAACAGTACTTTAGATACTTACAGTAAGACTTCCATATGGGCGGTTGGTAATCCTCAGGGTCTGAAACAACAACACAGGAGGTGGGTCAGTGGTCAGAGAGAGAGAGCGAGAGGGAGAGACAGACAGAGACCCACAAAAACAAATCAAATTTTGATAAACTCACATATCTATTGGGTGAAATACCACAGTGTGCCATCACAGCAGCAAGATTTGTGACCTGTTGCCACAAGAAAAGGGCAACCAGTGAAGCACAAACACCATTGTAAATACAACCCATTTTTATGTTGATTTATTTTCCCTTTTGTACTTTAACTATTTGCACATCATTATAACACTGTACAGAGCCATAATATGACATTTGAAATGTCTTTATTCTTTCTATTGTTTATCTCACTCGTTTATTATCCATTTCACTTGCTTTGACAATGTAAACATATGTTTCCCATGCCAATAAATCCCCTTAAATTGAATTGAAATGAGAGAGAGTGAGAGAGAGAGACAGACAGACAGAGCGAGAGAGAGCAAGAGAAAGAGAAAGAGACAGAGACAGAGAGAGCAAGAGAGAGACAGAGAGAGCAAGAGGGAGAGAGAAAGAGAGCGAGTGTTCAGAACTAGAAAGACGGGAGTTAGAAGGGTAAAGGGTTAGAAAACAGGCATGTATTCTTTATTTATTGGGTGAATTGTCAAATCTCTCATGTCTCTCATGTCTCTCTGCGACCCAGTTACATTCACTCTGAATGGATTATGAACTCATCATCACCATGGTTATTTCAGAGTTGTTTATGTCTCAGTCTAGTTATTCTGCTAGACTAGCATAATTATACACAGGGTTTATTCACACTGTGAAGCCTCATGAGATGCTCATTGCTCAGTGAGTGAATACAGTTTCATTCAGTCTCCCTGCTTCAAGGAAAATCAATACACATGTCCACCTTATTATTTTAGTTAACAGGCTGTCTCCCAATGGCACCCTATTCCCTACATAGTGCACTACTTTTGACCAAAAGTAGTGCACTATGTAGGGAATAGGATGCCATTTGGGATGCAGACAAGGTTGCCAGTCAACAGATCTATAGTACCTGATGCAGCCCAGGGATATGTCCCTTCTTCACAGATAGATCCATCTTTATAAACACCTTTCAAGGCTAGCATTATGCCATGATGATGATACACAGTATTCATTACCCAAGAAGGGCAAAACAAATTAGAAAACGTGGAAATGCAATTTCCAGCCCAACACCCATGGGATCTGCTGTAACCTAAGGGGAAATGTGCTACTTTAATTGCATCGACGGTTGAGGTTTGTGTTTAATGCAGAATAATGTAACCACCATTTCTTATTCCTGTACTCTCTCATCATGCCCACAGTGTTCCCTTGGTAACGCATAAGTTGGTCCAACATCCTCCTGCATAATATACTACCTACTATATGCTCCGTAAGTACCTTCACATAGTCATGTTGTACTGTTACAGTATATAGGCAGATCTAATGAATTAGTAGGGCTATCCTATGGATCTTAGGCTGGCAAGGCTGTGCATGACAACTATTCCAGAAACGTAGAGACCTACTGTGGGGCTAAGTCCTCTACTATCTTACAGACGCTTAGCAAGGTATCATAGTGTAAACGTAGCTAATAATATTGAAGCAGGTGGAATGATGGAACGTGGCCTTAATGCATCACAAGGCTCACATATCTCTCTGCTGTTCCCGGTGGAAGGATGTCACTGACAGCTGGAGTAATTGCATGTGTGAACAATGAATCACATGAAGTTAGAAGAGACACTGACTTCATTTAAAACACCCAGGGACATCAGTCAAGGGATCAATATGGCGACCCGCTGTTCACCCCCAGGGGACGGGCTGCATGCTAACTACGGACTACCCTAGGGCTACCACAGGCACACCTGAGAGAGTCAATAAGAGCTCTCTCTCTCTCTCCCTCTCTCCTAAATGGCACCCTATTCACTTTACAGTGCATTATATTTATAGTCAACATAGGGGCACTGGTCAAATGTAGTGCACTATAAAAGGAAGTAGGGTTCTATTTAGGACACAGTCACTAAGCTCACTGGCAGACCTGCCTCCTGTAGTACAGTTCCTGGCAGAGAGCGGGGCTCTGAGGAACCAACCAGACAATGTCTGAGTGAGTGACCGGTCCACTGGATCACTATGTTAACCACACACTGACTGTTTTGTTGTCATCATTGGCAATTTCCATACAGTCACTTTCATGTGAGAGCTTTGAGGTGCATACTCAGTGTGCATCCCAAGTGGCACCCTATTCCCATGAAGCTAGGGTTACGGTTGTGGATGAGGGTTAGGGTTGAACCAGGATGTGGACATGAAGCTGGGGTTAGGGTTCTGGATGAGGGTTAGGGTTGAACCAGGATGTGGACATGAAGCTAGGGTTAGGGTTCTGGATGAGGGTTAGGGTTGAACCAGGATGTGGACATGAAGCTAGGGTTAGGGTTCTGGATGAGGGTTAGGGTTGAACCAGGATGTGGACATGAAGCTAGGGTTAGGGTTCTGGATGAGGGTTAGGGTTGAACCAGGATGTGGACATGAAGCTAGGGTTAGGGTTCTGGATGAGGGTTAGGGTTGAACCAGGATGTGGACATGAAGCTAGAGTTAGGGTTCTGGATGAGGGTTAGGGTTGAACCAGGATGTGGACATGAAGCTAGGGTTAGGGTTCTGGATGAGGGTTAGGGTTGAACCAGGATGTGGACATGAAGCTAGGGTTAGGGTTCTGGATGAGGGTTAGGGTTGAACCAGGATGTGGACATGAAGCTAGGGTTAGGGTTCTGGATGAGGATTAGGGTTGAACCAGGATGTGGACATGAAGCTAGGGTTAGGGTTCTGGATGAGGGTTAGGGTTGAACCAGGATGTGGACATGAAGCTAGGGTTAGGGTTCTGGATGAGGGTTAGGGTTGAACCAGGATGTGGACATGAAGCTAGAGTTAGGGTTCTGGATGAGGGTTAGGGTTGAACCAGGATGTGGACATGAAGCTAGAGTTAGGGTTCTGGATGAGGGTTAGGGTTGAACCAGGATGTGGACATGAAGCTAGAGTTAGGGTTCTGGATGAGGGTTAAACCAGGATGTGGACATGAAGCTAGAGTTAGGGTTCTGGATGAGGGTTAGGGTTGAACCAGGATGTGGACATGAAGCTAGGGTTAGGGTTCTGGATGAGGGTTAGGGTTGAACCAGGATGTGGACATGAAGCTAGAGAGTTAGGGTTAGGGTTGAACCAGGATGTGGACATGAAGCTAGGGTTAGGGTTAGGTATAGGGTGCCATTTGGGACTCAGCCATGCTGTACTCTGTGTCTACAGTCATACATCTGACTGATAAAAACCAAATGCCTTTGTTCAAAAGATCTAGTTTGCATCTCAAATAGCAACCAATTCACTACACTTCCCTTATGGGCCCAGGTATAAAGTAGCAAACTATAGAGGGAATAGGGTGCCATTTGGGATGTAACCACACTGTATGTCTACAGTGATATACTGTATGTGTCACAAAGCCTTTGTTCAATAGATCTAATCAGCACTCAGAAGAGATACTTTTTATGGACAAACTTTCCCTAACTCAAAACGCAGGCACTTCAGAACACGGCTTGATTCGTATAAAGTTGATTGGCCTTCCGGCTCCATATACTAGATTGCTTTGGGAGGGAAATGTATTGTCAAATCAAATCAAATTGTATTTGTCACATGCGCCGAATACAACAGGTGTAGACCTTACAGTGAAATGTTTACTGGATCATTATTTACTTACAAGCCCTTAACCAACAATGCAGTTTTAAGAAAGAATACCCAAAAAAAAAGAAAAATCACACAAAAAATACAATATAAAATAATAAGCAATAAAAGTAACAAATAATTAAAGAGCAGCAGTTAAAATAACAATAGCGAGGCTATATACAGGGGGTACCAGTACCGAGTCAATGTGTAGGGGCACCGGTTAGTCGAGGTAATTGAGGTAATATGTACATGTAGGTAGAGTTATTAACGTGACTATGCATAGATAATAAACAGAGAGTAGCAGCAGCGTAAAAGAGGGGGGGAGGGGGCAATGCAAATAGTCTGGGTAGCCATTTGATTAGATGTTCAGGAGTCTTATGGCTTGGGGGTAGAAGCTGTTAAGAAGCCTCTTGGACCTAGACTCGGCGCTCAGGTACCGCTTGGTCATTGTGTCTCTGCTCTGGCGAACAATCAAATTGAATGATTCTACTGCAGATCATTTGGAGAAGGAGATTTATTTTGGTCACCTTGCCAAACACTGACTTTTCCTTACTATTCTTTTGAATAACGGGTTATTCTGGAATGGTTGTCTGGGGGGTTGAGGGGGGTGGAGGTCCTTCAGGGCAGGCCCAGAGCTGACGTATACTACTCTAAAGGACTTTAAGCTCATTAAATGGATGGTATAAGGGTTATGCTACATTTGGCAAAGCACAAGATATAAAGGACATGTTATTACACGCCTAAATAACATGACATGATTTGTGGAGCGTACTGTATATGTAGGTCTAAGAAAGGGTTTAGGAAAGCCTTAGAAGTTATACTGATTTGTGACCTAATTTCAAATAGGGAAAATTGAACTCCTGCTGCCTGTGTGTGTTGTGGAGGGAGAATAGTGAGAGAACACATACACACACACACACACACACACACACACACACACACACCCACACACAGCCAGAGGGTAAGGAGACAGACAGATACAATTAATATCCTATTTCCCTCCATTACTCACCAGTCACTGGAAGAATTTGATAAAATAATTACAGCGGTGTGTGTGTGTGTGTTCTCGGCGGGGTGTTTGCTTTGGAAGCAAAGAGAATAAGAGATGAATAAAGATCAAGCTTAGCAAAGACGTTCTCCCCTGAGAGGACTTCTGCTCAAGCAAGATTTAACAAAACAGAGATTCCACGCGAGCGGAAGATATTTTTGGTATCTCAGATTGTTCTGGCAATTCTCACATGGAAACTTCATTGGGAGGAAGGATGTTTGAAATGCTTTTTACATTTGTATCACAAACCATTTGTGAGAAAATCTTGATGAAATTGGCAATTTTAGGCCCTTTTTACACCTAGACATGCTTCCTGTAAGACCCTATGATCCGTACATGATACAAGACACCATCTTGGAGTCATTATACTCCTTATAGTGTGCTCTAAAATATGGAGAATGTCTAGATTCTTTAAAAAATAATAACTCTGGAAATGTGACGTGTTTGAAGAGTATATTGTTAAACAATATGTCTAAAAATAAGCAAAATCTAAAATGGGTAGTTGAGATTAATATTTTTGATGTTGAATAAATGAAGGTGAAAATGTGTATTTCAGAATCTAGACATTCTCCATATTTTAGAGCACACTATAAGGAGTATAATGACTCCAAGATGGTGTCTGTATCATGTACGGATCACAGATCATAGGGTCTTACAGGAAGCATGTCTAGGTGTAAAAAAGGCCTAAAATGGCTAATTTCATCATAATTATTTTTAATATTTGAGATACAAATGTCAAAAGCATGTTAAACATCCTTCCTCCCAATGAAGTTCCTATGTGAGAATTGCCAGAACAATTTGAGATCCCAAAAATATTTTCCGCTCCCGCTGGTGTGGAATCGCCCTAGAACACTCCGATTCACACATCTCAGAAAGAGGCCCCACGCTCCTCTCACCATCATCACTATCCATATGGACAGCTAGACCCAACCAAACAGATGGCCACACACACACACACACACACACACACACACACACACACCACTGAGCGTCAGATCATAGGGATGTAGCACCGCCCCTGTAGGGAGACCATCTGTGCAGCAAACTGCTCTAAAACAAGCATATCCATCCAGCCAGTGTGTGTGTGTGTGTGTGCACAGGTATGCACAGATGTGTGTGTGTGCGCACACAGGTGCATGCACAGGTATGCACAATCACACATACAGTGTGTACACAAGTGTGAATAAATAAATGTGTGTGTGTGTGTGTTTGTGCTGAGGGTCTTAGTGTGTTGTGAAATCTGTTATGAATGTATTGTCATGTTTTTAAAATTGTATAACTGCCTTCATTTTACTGGACCCCAGGAAGAGTAGCTGCTGCCTTGGCAGGAACTAATGGGGATCCATAATAAACCCTGGGAAGAGTAGCTGCTGCCTTGGCAGGAACTAATGGGGATCCATAATAAACCCCGGGAAGAGTAGCTGCTGCCTTGGCAGGAACTAATGGGGATCCATAATAAACCCCGGGAAGAGTAGCTGCTGCCTTGGCAGGAACTAATGGGGATCCATAATAAACCCCGGGAAGAGTAGCTGCTGCCTTGGCAGGAACTAATGGGGATCCATAATAAACCCCAGGAAGAGTAGCTGTTGCCTTGGCAGGAACTAATGGGGATCCATAATAAACCCCGGGAAGAGTAGCTGCTGCCTTGGCAGGAACTAATGGGGATCCATAATAAACCCCAGGAAGAGTAGCTGCTGCCTTGGCAGGAACTAATGGGGGTCCATAATAAACCCCAGGAAGAGTAGCTGCTGCCTTGGCAGGAACTAATGGGGATCCATAATAAACCCCAGGAAGAGTATCTGCTGCCTTGGCAGGAACTAATGGGGATCCATAATAAACCCCAGGAAGAGTAGCTGTTGCCTTGGCAGGAACTAATGGGGATCCATAATAAACCCCAGGAAGAGTATCTGCTGCCTTGGCAGGAACTAATGGGGATCCATAATAAACCCCAGGAAGAGTATCTGCTGCCTTGGCAGGAACTAATGGGGATCCATAATAAACCCCAGGAAGAGTAGCTGTTGCCTTGGCAGGAACTAATGGGGATCCATAATAAACCCCAGGAAGAGTAGCTGCTGCCTTGGCAGGAACTAATGGGGATCCATAATAAACCCCAGGAAGAGTATCTGCTGCCTTGGCAGGAACTAATGGGGATCCATAATAAACCCCAGGAAGAGTAGCTGCTGCCTTGGCAGGAACTAATAGGGATCCATAATAAACCCCAGGAAGAGTAGCTGCTGCCTTGGCAGGAACTAATGGGGATCCATAATAAACCCCAGGAAGAGTATCTGCTGCCTTGGCAGGAACTAATGGGGATCCATAATAAACCCCAGGAAGAGTAGCTGTTGCCTTGGCAGGAACTAATGGGGATCCATAATAAACCCCAGGAAGAGTAGCTGCTGCCTTGGCAGGAACTAATGGGGATCCATAATAAACCCCAGGAAGAGTATCTGCTGCCTTGGCAGGAACTAATGGGGATCCATAATAAACCCCAGGAAGAGTAGCTGCTGCCTTGGCAGGAACTAATAGGGATCCATAATAAACCCCAGGAAGAATATCTGCTGCCTTGGCAGGAACTAATGGGGATCCATAATAAACCCCAGGAAGAGTAGCTGCTGCCTTGGCAGGAACTAATAGGGATCCATAATAAACCCCGGGAAGAGAAGCTGCTGCCTTGGCAGGAACTAATGGGGATCCATAATAAATACAAGTTTGGTGGGTTAGAGAACCCTTCTGACTGCAGACTCAGTATGCTGGTTAGGTTAGCATCAGCCCAGGCCAGGCTTCATCAGTTAGGGGGAAACACATTGTTTGGTAATGTGATTCCCTGGCTGCCTGGTGGAAGCCACTGAGGGAACCAGGGTTTCTAATTAATAATGAATGGAGAGATAGACGACAGATGCATGTTGCATTAAGCAACTCTCCCATCTCTGTATGGGGACATCAGGCTAGTTTTTCTGTTTTCATAAAAAACATACAACTGTTTAGTTATTGTTTTTTTAACGTCACTAGAGGGTGAGATAACCTGCTAAAATTACTAGAATGTGAAAAAATGTCATCTGTTGACACCAGTACTGTCCTGAAGCCAGACTCAACATGACTAGTAACAGTTTCCACTCCACTCCACTCCACTCCACTCCACTCCACTCCACTCCACTCCGTATGTGAATGCCTATGTGATGCAGAACAGAGTTCGACAGAAACATCTGTAGGACAACGTTTAAGAACAGATTGCTCTCTTCATTTGCAAGACTGTGTCCGCGTCCCAAATGGCACACTATTCCCTATATGGTGCACTGGTGGGCCAGGGCACTACATAGGGATGCAGCCTATGAGACACAAATCCTGCCTCTGCTACTATCCAATGGTGTGGTTGCAGGCCTAGGGCAGAAGACGAGATACACTTTGATCCTGCATCCCTCCATGTATTCCCTGCCAGAGTAGGGCAGAGTGTTTCTTTCATCCAGCATCCCTCCATGTATTCCCTGCCAGAGTAGGGCAGAGTGTTTCTTTGATCCTGCATCCCTCCATGTATTCCCAGCCAGAGTAGGGCAGAGTGTTTCTTTCATCCTGCATCCCTCCATGTATTCCCAGCCAGAGTAGGGCAGAGTGTTTCTTTGATCCTGCATCCCTCCATGTATTCCCTGCCAGAGTAGGGCAGAGTGTTTCTTCCATCCTGCATCCCTCCATGTATTCCCTACCAGAGTAGGGCAGAGTGTTTCTTTCATCCTGCATCCCTCCATGTATTCCCAGCCAGAGTAGGGCAGAGTGTTTCTTTCATCCTGCATCCCTCCATGTATTCCCTGCCAGAGTAGGGCAGAGTGTTTCTTTCATCCTGCATCCCTCCATGTATTCCCTGCCAGAGTAGGGCAGAGTGTTTCTTTCATCCTGCATCCCTCCATGTATTCCCAGCCAGAGTAGGGCAGAGTGTTTCTTTCATCCTGCATCCCTCCATGTATTCCCTGCCAGAGTAGGGCAGAGTGTTTGCTGAGTGCTGTGTGACTAACAGTGTGCTGGTGCTCTCTACTCAGCTCTCCTGTGCCAGGAATGTGGAGGAGTGTTCTCTCAGATCACTGCACCGCACAAGCACGGCCACAAATGGTTTTTTCATCCAGGGGAATGAAAAATGATTGTGAAATATATCACTAATCTCTTCTTTTTTTCCCCATTGGAGTATAATATACAGTGCAAGTCAGTGTCTGGGAAACGGCTTTCATCAACGGTCTATTCTTCTTCCAAGACTGTATTACCCAGATTTCTACTATGGGTAATATCCTACAGTGGGATGGATGAACTTTGTGGGTAATATCCTACAGTGGGATGGATGAACATTGTGGGTAATATTCTACAGTGGGATGGATGAACATTGTGGGTAACATCCTACAGTGGGATGGATTAACATTGTGGGTAACATCCTAGAGTGGGATGGATAAACATTGTGGGTAACATCCTAGAGTGGGATGGATAAACATTGTGGGTAATATCCTAGAGTGGGATGGATAAACATTGTGGGTAACATCCTACAGTGAGTAACATCATTGTGGGTAACATCATTGTGGGTAACATCCTAGAGTGGGATGGATAAACATTGTGGGTAACATCCTAGAGTGGGATGGATAAACATTGTGGGTAACATCATTGTGGGTAATATCCTACAGTGGGATGGATAAACATTGTGGGTAACATCCTAGAGTGGGATGGATAAACATTGTGGGTAACATCCTACAGTGGGATGGATAAACATTGTGGGTAACATCCTACAGTGGGTAACATCATTGTGGGTAACATCCTAGAGTGGGATGGATAAACATTGTGGGTAACATCCTACAGTGGGATGGATAAACATTGTGGGTAACATCATTGTGGGTAATATCCTACAGTGGGATGGATAAACATTGTGGGTAACATCCTACAGTGGGTAACATCATTGTGGGTAACATCCTAGAGTGGGATGGATAAACATTGTGGGTAACATCCTACAGTGGGATGGATAAACATTGTGGGTAACATCATTGTGGATAACATCCTAGAGTGGGATGGATAAACATTGTGGGTAACATCCTAGAGTGGGATGGATAAACATTGTGGGTAACATCCTAGAGTGGGATGGATAAACATTGTGGGTAACATCCTAGAGTGGGATGGATAAACATTGTGGGTAACATCCTACAGTGGGATGGATAAACATTGTGGGTAACATCCTACAGTGGGTAACATCATTGTGGGTAACATCCTAGAGTGGGATGGATAAACATTGTGGGTAACATCCTACAGTGGGATGGATAAACATTGTGGGTAACATCATTGTGGGTAACATCCTAGAGTGGGATGGATAAACATTGTGGGTAACATCCTACAGTGGGATGGATAAACATTGTGGGTAACATCCTACAGTGGGTAACATCATTGTGGGTAACATCCTAGAGTGGGATGGATAAACATTGTGGGTAACATCCTACAGTGGGATGGATAAACATTGTGGGTAACATCATTGTGGATAACATCCTAGAGTGGGATGGATAAACATTGTGGGTAACATCCTAGAGTGGGATGGATAAACATTGTGGGTAACATCCTAGAGTGGGATGGATAAACATTGTGGGTAACATCATTGTGGGTAATATCCTACAGTGGGATGGATAAACATTGTGGGTAACATCCTACAGTGGGATGGATAAACATTGTGGGTAACATCATTGTGGGTAATATCCTACAGTGGGATGGATAAACATTGTGGGTAACATCCTAGAGTGGGATGGATAAACATTGTGGGTAATATCCTACAGTGGGATGGATAAACATTGTGGGTAACATCCTACAGTGAGTAACATCATTGTGGGTAACATCATTGTGGGTAACATCCTAGAGTGGGATGTCTTTCTCCAGTCTTTCTGTTCATCCTGGTAGTTTCATCAATAATTACTTCAAAGTCAAGTCTTGATTGGCTGGACCGACCTCGCTCATGCAGTTTCCTCATACAGCCGCTGTGTCTCCACCGAGAGAGGACGGTCTAGTCAATCAAGGCTTGGAGACCAGAGCCTACTGTCACGCAGAAACAGCTGGCTTGGAGACCAGAGCCTACTGTCACGCAGAAACAGCTGGCTTGGAGACCAGAGCCTACTGTCACGCAGAAACAGCTGGCTTGGAGACCAGAGCCTACTGTCACGCAGAAACAGCTGGCTTGGAGACCAGAGCCTACTGTCACGCAGAAACAGCTGGCTTGGAGACCAGAGCCTACTGTCACGCAGAAACGTGTTGTGTTCACAGATTCATTTCTGAGGATGCGTCCCAAATTGCACCCTATTCCCTATATAGTACACTACTTTTGACCTGGACCCTGGGATCTGATCAAAAGTAGTGCACTATATAGGGTAGAGGGTGCCATTTGGGATGCAGACGGAGTCATACGCCTCATAGAAAAGATGATTCAAATGTTGTGTCTGTGTGCCAGAAAGCTCTCCAGGAAGATAATGATAGCCTTGTGTGACAGGCTCTCTATCCCTGGCAGCACAGTGCCTTGTAATGTCTGATCATTATATCCAGAGCCCAGCAATAATGACAAACCTCCACACCACAGTCAGAAAATACTTTCCCCTTAAAAGATACGGTGGTCAAGCGGTAAATCCACTGCTTTTGGCAACGTACTCATGAGATAATGTCTTGTGAAGTATGCGGTCGGCACAGCCATCCTGTATCAGCCTGGAATGATCGCTGCGTCCCAATTGGCACCCTATTCCTTATGTAGCAGCACTACTTTGGTCAAAACGTAGTGCACTTTATAGAGAATAGGGTGTCATTTGGGACGCAAACATTGTGTCTTGGCTCCCATGGGCAGAAGCGCCTTCTGGGTAATTTGATTCTGGTTGTGTAGTGTGGTATGGTTGGGTAGGTTGGGGGGGGGGGGGGGGGGGGGTCATTAGAAGACACTAAATAAATACGGGCTATCATATCATATGTTCCCTCTGACGACAACAACCCAGCAGCAATAGGATAAAAGCTCCTCCCACCCACCCACTGTACATTCTGTAACTTATATTGAGTTTTGGTCACATTGTTGATCTTGACACAAACACCACCTTGCCCTGCACAGTTGACTGTTCCTATGGTCATTGATGGTTTGTGAGACAAGCAGCACATGCTTCACTATGGTGGATTATATTTTAGGAGTGACTTTTCCTCTGGGTAGAATAGTGGTGGCAACATCAAAGACATAAACACACACACGAACCCTCTCCTGGCTATTAAACTACTAAAAACAACTAGAATAACCACTTCTCCACTGAGATATACCACACACACACCACCTCCTTGTGGTTACTGGCGTGGCCTCCACATACATTAACCAACAGTGTGATAGTGATGTTTGCACTCTATACCCTGACAAACATGGGCACCACACGTTTATCTATACTGTGTGTGCAGGAGGAGGCTACAGCCAGCGACTGCTGTTTCACTCTCAGTTTGTTTGAGCAGCTGTGGCACTTTTCCAGTTCATATTCTGAACATTTCTGACATCAGTCTTCCTATCCTCTACATCAGGGCTCTCCAACCCTGTTCCTGGAGAGCTACCGTCCTGTAGGTTCACTCCAACCCTGTTCCTGGAGAGCTACCGTCCTGTAGATTTTCACTCCAACCCTGTTCCTGGAGAGCTACCGTCCTGTAGGTTTTCACTCCAACCCTGTTCCTGGAGAGCTACCGTCCTGTAGATTTTCACTCCAACCCTGTTCCTGGAGAGATACCGTCCTGTAGATTTTCACTCCAACCCTGTTCCTGGAGAGCTACCGTCCTGTAGGTTTTCACTCCAACCCCAATCTAACACACCTGATTCTAATAATTAGCTGGTTGATAAGCTGAAGCAGGTTAGTTACAACAGGGGTTGGAGTGAAAACCTACAGGAAGGTAGCTCTCCAGGAACAGGGTTGGAGTGAAAATCTACAGGACGGTAGCTCTCCAGGAACAGGGTTGGAGTGAAAATCTACAGGACGGTAGCTCTCCAGGAACAGGGTTGGAGACCGTGTAGCTCAGTTGGTAGAACATAGCGTTTGCAACGCCAGGGTTGTGGGTTCGATTCCCACGGGGGGCAGTATGAAAATGTATGCACTCACTAACTGTAAGTCGCTCTGGATAAGAGCGTCTGCTAAATGACTAAAATGTAAAAATGAGACCCCTGCTCTACATGATTGACTCAGATACCGAGATAATCTTCTAGGCAGCTGATCCTATAGGTATCTAAAGACACTCAGACCACAGCATATATGGCATCTTGCCAACTAGCGAGTGACCGGCTTCAAATGTTTTACTGGGAATAAACAAGTATTTTTGAAATGTCACATCAAGCCCCAGTCTTCATGGGGGCATGATGGAAAATGGTAGATTTAGGTAGAGGGTCCCCATCCCTGGTGTCTCTACCAACCGAATATAGCAGTGGCCATACTTGCCAGTCAACAAGAGGATTATGGGGATAATTGAGAATTTTATGATAGTTATCCAAACAAAACCACATGTACATGAATGACAAGTCCAACCCTACAATCTCAGCCTCTTCATTGAGAGAGGCGTTCACTTCCTATCCAAGATGATGCCTCACTGAAACCAGACGCAAGAAGGTATGCGTTAAAAACACATAAACACACATTCTATTTGCCAACGACTAGACTGGTCTGCCACTCTCAATCAAGCTCTTGAACGTGGCACGTTTATCGTTCTATGTTCAGCGGCAGAGGAGGTGAAAGAGAACAAGAGATGAGATAATTATTATAGACGCGAACGTAGCCGACTGGTGTCGTGATTTATTGTGTGACGTCTGTCAATTACCCACAGATCGAGATTTTAAAAAAGTTCCATAATGTGTATCACAAACGAAATTCATGCATGCCAGCTTTGACACAGTTAACTCACAAGTCCCTATATTAATTGCATTATGCAATAAATATGAGAGAGAGAGAGAGAATAACGAGGGTGATAATATTATCATTGATAAGCCTAACAAATAATTAAATGTTATTATAAGGCCAAATAATATATATAGGAAATGGTTTGTTATTTGTTTTATCAAACAAAATATTTTCATTTAGGACTCTTACCAGAAGACACTGATGAACCCGACAGGCTTGAGTTGCTGGATACTGCCATCCCAATCCGCTTCAGGCTCGGTCTGGTCACTCGCGGTCGGTCGAGGTGCGCTCACAGCCCGTCCCCGGTAGTCCGTCCATTTCACTATGTCACGTAGCGTAGCCTCCTCTCACTCGCTGCTTTGGCACGAACTGACACTGTTTATTTCACGTCCGTTTTCGTTCCTTCTGAATTCCTGTTCTTGTAGGTGTAACGTTCCAGCGCGCTTTCACTTCTCTCCGTTCCTTTCCCTGGTGGTTCCCTGCGCGCCCTATGTTGCCGCATTTACTGTAGCTCCACTCACTGGCAGTAGTGGAAAAAATAGTCAAGCGACAGGATCACAGGAACAAGATCAACTTTCGATCATCTTGTCTAAATGCACAACTATACACACCATTAAAGTTTGTAAAATGTATGCACTGGAAGGGCGGCATATGCTTTCGCCATGTTGAATAAAAAATACACTATCGTTTCCATGTGGTGGTGCCACTTCTGGGATCGAATAAACACACTAGACTGGGACGGAGCCGCCTTCTTAAAGTGGAAGTATTCAGTAAACTGAAATAGACGTCTGAACTCCAGTCAATCTGAAGCGGATCTATTCCTTTGAGCTCTGACCTTTGATTTCAATATGATGATGAGGATGATGATGATGATGATGATGATGACAGAGTGCGTGAGTGCAGGGCAGGCTGCTGCTGGTTCAGAGGTTCACTCCCAACTGCCATAATAAAATCAAATAGCCAGAATAAAATACATATTTGAGGATGTTTAATCAGAATATAAACATGATGACAACTGTATTCGACTATATTGCATGTATTCAACTCCAAACCATAAAGTCCATTTACACCCTTTAATCATAATAATAATAATAATATAATAATATGCCATTTAGCAGACGCTTTTATCCAAAGCGACTTACAGTCATGTGTGCATACATTTTTATGTATGGGTGGTCCCGGGGATCGAACCCACTACCCCGGCGTTACAAGCGCCATGCTCTACCAATTGAGCTACAGAGACCACAGATCCATAGGAGATTGATTTCCACAGCCTAAAAAAATAGTTTTTCTCTAAACTATATAGGCCGTGTTTAAACAGGCAGCCCAATTCTGATACTTTTTGCACTAACTGATCTTTTGACCAATCAGATCTGAAATGTATATATTATTAAAAGATCTGACGTGATTGGTCAAAAGACCAATTAGTGGAAAGAATATCAGAATTGGGCTGCCTGTGTAAACGCAGCCTTTGTCACCTCACATAGCATGCATGTGTCTGTGTGTGACCACATAATTCATTTTTTTAAAATCTATTTACCTAGGCATACTAAAATGTCTCCCAAGATTAGGGGAATGTGTCCATTTTTGAGTGTAGGACCTAAAAATACACTGCCTGGAGAAGTGTTTTACAAGAAAACAGTAACATTTAAGAACCATCTGGATAGATCGTAAACAAATGGTGCCGAATTTAGCAGTTGCGAAAGTTCTTTGACATGAAGAAATGTTGAGTACCGGAAATGCACTGTTGGGGTGAAGGATCAGATTACATAAAATCACATGATCGCTCATCCAGTTGATCATGTGACCAATGGATATTTTAACAACAGCGGAGCAGCAACGTGAAACTACAGATGGTTTGATTTATCTTGCTTCAATAACACGGATTAGCTGGCTGCTCTGAATTCCATCCGAGGCGAGCGCAAATTATGGGGTATGTTTGCAAAATAAAAGTGTATGAAAGCCTGGTCATTGGATTATTCAGTGCAGTTCTCTCAATGGTTATTTGACTAGGCTAGTTACATAGTTCCTTCTTATGTATTGAACATACTGGAAAAAGACATGCGCAAACTAGCTAAAGCAGAAAGTTGGACATTTGATAATGCAAAAAGTGTGAGAATTAAATTGTGTCGAAACTGAACTATCACATTTCTCTGCTTTCTACTCACCCGTGACAGAATGTTAAAGGAGACGCTGTGTGTCCTTCTCCTGTGGACTTCCCTGGAGGCAGCGCAGTCAAGGGGCTGCTCGAGTTTCTTCTGCCGGAAATCTCACCGTGTCAGCGCGCTCTCCAGAGGATCCGACCCCGGCAAGCCGCTCTTTCTCACCCCCTACCTGGAAAAGGGCAACATCGAAGAGGGTAGGTTGGTTTACTTTACTCAGAAACGATATTTTGGTATTTTGTTCATTTGTTTAACTGTTAATACTGTCCCAAATGTTGTACATGGCAGTAGTCAAGTTTCAAAAACTGATGATGATGCGATATACATTTTGCATCATCAACACAGTTAGGATCCCCATTAGCTGTTGCACTATGCAGCAGCTACTCTGCCTGGGGTCCATGCCACAAAGCATGACATGACAGAGTGCAGAACAGTTCTTACAATGTTGCTATGTTAACATCATGAATGGTACAGTATTACACAGAAGTCTGATAAAGACTAATCGTAGTGTTCAGATTAAACTAGGCTTGAGACAGTTTTTTTCTGTATATTTGAAAGCAATGATCTCTTCTATCTTTCAGCACGGAAGCAGAGTCTGGTAGGTCCCCTGCCTGGTGCCAATGTGAAGAGTTATGGTGGCTACCTCACTGTCAACAAGAAATACAACAGCAACCTCTACTTCTGGTTCTTCCCTGCTCAGGTACTTTTGACCAGGGCCCTTAGGGAATAGGGTGCAACCCATATCAGCTGCAGTGTTCTCCTCCTCAGTTTCACTCGTGACAAGAATGAATAGCACGTGTTTATCTAGCAATCACCTTTCATCAGCTCCTGTAAAGGACTATGTGAATCAGGGCAGAGTTTTATTTGGATTGTACATTTCAACATGTTTCAGAAAACTTAACGAAAGACTTATAGCCCCTTTTAAAGTAAGTACAAAACAAGTCCTTTATGCTACCCACATTACCAAGATCCTAGTAATAAAACAGTGTTTTTACTTCATGACTGTGTGTCAATGACTTAGCCACAAGGTGAAAGTGTTGTATTAGAAGGTTTTTGGGTTGAGGCCTGTCACTAAGATAGCTCCAGCATCCACTATTAGATATCCACTAACTTGTGTCTGTCTGTCTGTCTCTCTGCAGGAGAGGCCTGAGACCGCTCCAGTCCTGCTGTGGCTGCAGGGGGGTCCTGGGGGCACCTCTATGTTTGGGCTGTTTGTAGAACATGGACCCTACGTTGTATTGAAGAACCTAACAGGTACCAACATGGCCACATGTCTCTGTACTGACCCCTGTCTACTGTATAATAACATGTCTCTGGACTGACCCCTGTCTACTGTATAATAACATGTCTCTGTACTGACCCCTGTCTACTGTATAATAACACGTCTCTGTACTGACCCCTGTCTACTGTATAATAACATGTCTCTGTATAATAATATGTCTCTGGACTGACCCCTGTCTACTGTATAATAACACTTCTCTGTACTGACCCCTGTCTACTGTATAATAACACGTCTCTGTACTGACCCCTGTCTACTGTATAATAATATGTCTCTGGACTGACCCCTGTCTACTGTAAAATAACATGTCTACTGTATAATAACACGTCTCTGGACTGACCCCTGTCTACTGTATAATAATGTCTACTGTATAATAACATGTCTACTGTATAATAACATGCCTCTGGACTGACCCCTGTCTACTGTATAATAACATGTGTACTGTATAATAACATGTCTCTGGACTGACCCCTGTCTACTGTATAATAACATGTCTACTGTATAATAACATGTCTCTGTACTGACCCCTGTCTACTGTATAATAACACGTCTCTGTACTGACCCCTGTCTACTGTATAATAACACGTCTCTGTACTGACCCCTGTCTACTGTATAATAACATGTCTACTGTATAATAACACGTCTCTGGACTGACCCCTGTCTACTGTATAATAACATGTCTCTGTACTGACCCCTGTCTACTGTATAATAACACATCTCTGGACTGACCCCTGTCTACTGTATAATAACACATCTCTGGACTGACCCCTGTCTACTGTATAATAACATGTCTCTGGACTGACCCCTGTCTACTGTATAATAACACGTCTCTGTACTGACCCCTGTCTACTGTATAATAACACGTCTCTGGACTGACCCCTGTCTACTGTATAATAACATGTCTACTGTATAATAACACGTCTCTGTACTGACCCCTGTCTACTGTATAATAACATGTCTCTGTACTGACCCCTGTCTACTGTATAATAACATGTCTACTGTATAATAACACGTCTCTGTACTGACCCCTGTCTACTGTATAATAACACGTCTCTGGACTGACCCCTGTCTACTGTATAATAACATGTCTCTGGACTGACCCCTGTCTACTGTATAATAACATGTCTACTGTATAATAACACGTCTCTGGACTGACCCCTGTCTACTGTATAATAACATGTCTACTGTATAATAACACGTCTCTGTACTGACCCCTGTCTACTGTATAATAACATGTCTCTGGACTGACCCCTGTCTACTGTATAATAACATGTCTCTGTACTGACCCCTGTCTACTGTATAATAACACGTCTCTGGACTGACCCATGTCTACTGTATAATAACACGTCTCTGTACTGACCCCTGTCTACTGTATAATAACATGTCTACTGTATAATAACACGTCTCTGTACTGACCCCTGTCTACTGTATAATAACATGTCTCTGGACTGACCCCTGTCTACTGTATAATAACATGTCTCTGTACTGACCCCTGTCTACTGTATAATAACATGTCTACTGTATAATAACACGTCTCTGGACTGACCCCTGTCTACTGTATAATAACATGTCTACTGTATAATAACACGTCTCTGTACTGACCCCTGTCTACTGTATAATAACATGTCTCTGTACTGACCCCTGTCTACTGTATAATAACATGTCTCTGGACTGACCCCTGTCTACTGTATAATAACATGTCTCTGTACTGACCCCTGTCTACTGTATAATAACACGTCTCTGGACTGACCCATGTCTACTGTATAATAACACGTCTCTGTACTGACCCCTGTCTACTGTATAATAACATGTCTACTGTATAATAACACGTCTCTGTACTGACCCCTGTCTACTGTATAATAACATGTCTCTGGACTGACCCCTGTCTACTGTATAATAACATGTCTCTGTACTGACCCCTGTCTACTGTATAATAACATGTCTACTGTATAATAACACGTCTCTGGACTGACCCCTGTCTACTGTATAATAACATGTCTACTGTATAATAACACGTCTCTGTACTGACCCCTGTCTACTGTATAATAACATGTCTCTGGACTGACCCCTGTCTACTGTATAATAACATGTCTCTGTACTGACCCCTGTCTACTGTATAATAACACGTCTCTGGACTGACCCATGTCTACTGTATAATAACACGTCTCTGTACTGACCCCTGTCTACTGTATAATAACATGTCTACTGTATAATAACACGTCTCTGTACTGACCCCTGTCTACTGTATAATAACATGTCTCTGGACTGACCCCTGTCTACTGTATAATAACATGTCTCTGTACTGACCCCTGTCTACTGTATAATAACATGTCTACTGTATAATAACACGTCTCTGTACTGACCCCTGTCTACTGTATAATAACATGTCTCTGTACTGACCCCTGTCTACTGTATAATAATATGTCTCTGGACTGACCCCTGTCTACTGTATAATAATATGTCTCTGGACTGACCCCTGTCTACTGTATAATAACATGTCTCTGTACTGACCCCTGTCTACTGTATAATAACACGTCTCTGGACTGACCCCTGTCTACTGTATAATAACATGTCTCTGTACTGACCCCTGTCTACTGTATAATAACATGTCTCTGGACTGACCCCTGTCTACTGTATAATAACATGTCTACTGTATAATAACACGTCTCTGTACTGACCCCTGTCTACTGTATAATAACATGTCTACTGTATAATAACACGTCTCTGTACTGACCCCTGTCTACTGTATAATAACATGTCTACTGTATAATAACACGTCTCTGTACTGACCCCTGTCTACTGTATAATAACATGTCTACTGTATAATAACACGTCTCTGTACTGACCCCTGTCTACTGTATAATAACATGTCTCTGGACTGACCCCTGTCTACTGTATAATAACATGTCTACTGTAAAATAACAAGTCTCTGGACTGACCCCTGTTTACTGTATAATAACATGTGTACTGTATAATAACACGTCTCTGGACTGACCCCTGTCTACTGTATAATAACACGTCTCTGGACTGACCCCTGTCTACTGTATAATAACATGTCTCTGTACTGACCCCTGTCTACTGTAAAATAACATGTCTCTGGACTGACCCCTGTCTACTGTATAATAACATGTCTACTGTATAATAACATGTCTACTGTATAATAACATGTCTCTGGACTGACCCCTGTCTACTGTATAATAACATGTCTCTGTACTGACCCCTGTCTACTGTAAAATAACATGTCTCTGGACTGACCCCTGTCTACTGTATAATAACATGTCTACTGTATAATAACATGCCTCTGGACTGACCCCTGTCTACTGTATAATAACATGTGTACTGTATAATAACACGTCTCTGGACTGACCCCTGTCTACTGTATAATAACATGTCTACTGTATAATAACATGTCTCTGGACTGACCCCTGTCTACTGTATAATAACATGTCTACTGTATAATAACATGTCTCTGTACTGACCCCTGTCTACTGTATAATAACATGTCTACTGTATAATAACACGTCTCTGTACTGACCCCTGTCTACTGTATAATAACAGGTCTCTGTACTGACCCCTGTCTACTGTATAATAACATGTCTACTGTATAATAACACGTCTCTGTACTGACCCCTGTCTACTGTATAATAACATGTCTACTGTATAATAACATGTCTCTGTACTGACCCCTGTCTACTGTATAATAACACGTCTCTGTACTGACCCCTGTCTACTGTATAATAACACGTCTCTGTACTGACCCCTGTCTACTGTATAATAACATGTCTCTGTACTGACCCCTGTCTACTGTATAATAACATGTCTACTGTATAATAACATGTCTCTGTACTGACCCCTGTCTACTGTATAATAACACTTCTCTGTACTGACCCCTGTCTACTGTATAATAACATGTCTCTGTACTGACCCCTGTCTACTGTATAATAACATGTCTCTGGACTGACCCCTGTCTACTGTATAATTTTACATTTTACATTTACGTCATTCATGTCTCTGTACTGACCCCTGTCTACTGTATAATAACATGTCTCTGGACTGACCCCTGTCTACTGTATAATTTTACATTTTACATTTACGTCATTCATGTCTCTGTACTGACCCCTGTCTACTGTATAATAACATGTCTCTGTACTGACCCCTGTCTACTGTATAATAACATGTCTCTGTACTGACCCCTGTCTACTGTATAATAACACATCTCTGGACTGACCCCAGTCTACTGTATAATAACATGTCTACTGTATAATAACACTTCTCTGTACTGACCCCTGTCTACTGTATAATAACACGTCTCTGGACTGACCCCAGTCTACTGTATAATAACATGTCTACTGTATAATAACACTTCTCTGTACTGACCCCTGTCTACTGTATAATAACATGTCTACTGTATAATAACACTTCTCTGTACTGACCCCTGTCTACTGTATAATAACACTTCTCTGTACTGACCCCTGTCTACTGTATAATAACACGTCTCTGGACTGACCCCTGTCTACTGTATAATAACACTTCTCTGTACTGACCCCTGTCTACTGTATAATAACACGTCTCTGGACTGACCCCTGTCTACTGTATAATAACATGTCTACTGTATAATAACATGTCTCTGTACTGACCCCTGTCTACTGTATAATAACATGTCTACTGTATAATAACACTTCTCTGTACTGACCCCTGTCTACTGTATAATAACACGTCTCTGGACTGACCCCTGTCTACTGTATAATAACACTTCTCTGTACTGACCCCTGTCTACTGTATAATAACACGTCTCTGGACTGACCCCTGTCTACTGTATAATAACATGTCTCTGTACTGACCCCTGTCTACTGTATAATAACACTTCTCTGTACTGACCCCTGTCTACTGTATAATAACACGTCTCTGGACTGACCCCTGTCTACTGTATAATAACACTTCTCTGTACTGACCCCTGTCTACTGTATAATAACACGTCTCTGGACTGACCCCAGTCTACTGTATAATAACATGTCTCTGTACTGACCCCTGTCTACTGTATAATAACATGTCTACTGTATAATAACACTTCTCTGTACTGACCCCTGTCTACTGTATAATAACACGTCTCTGTACTGACCCCTGTCTACTGTATAATAACACGTCTCTGGACTGACCCCAGTCTACTGTATAATAACATGTCTACTGTATAATAACACTTCTCTGTACTGACCCCTGTCTACTGTATAATAACACGTCTCTGGACTGACCCCAGTCTACTGTATAATAACATGTCTACTGTATAATAACATGTCTCTGTACTGACCCCTGTCTACTGTATAATAACACGTCTCTGTACTGACCCCTGTCTACTGTATAATAACACGTCTCTGTACTGACCCCTGTCTACTGTATAATAACATGTCTCTGTACTGACCCCTGTCTACTGTATAATAACATGTCTACTGTATGATAACATGTCTCTGTACTGACCCCTGTCTACTGTATAATAACATGTCTACTGTATGATAACATGTCTCTGTACTGACCCCTGTCTACTGTATAATAACATGTCTCTGTACTGACCCCTGTCTACTGTATAATAACATGTCTACTGTATGATAACATGTCTCTGTACTGACCCCTGTCTACTGTATAATAACACGTCTCTGGACTGACCCCAGTCTACTGTATAATAACATGTCTCTGTACTGACCCCTGTCTACTGTATAATAACATGTCTACTGTATAATAACACTTCTCTGTACTGACCCCTGTCTACTGTATAATAACACGTCTCTGTACTGACCCCTGTCTACTGTATAATAACACGTCTCTGGACTGACCCCAGTCTACTGTATAATAACATGTCTACTGTATAATAACACTTCTCTGTACTGACCCCTGTCTACTGTATAATAACACGTCTCTGGACTGACCCCAGTCTACTGTATAATAACATGTCTACTGTATAATAACATGTCTCTGTACTGACCCCTGTCTACTGTATAATAACACGTCTCTGTACTGACCCCTGTCTACTGTATAATAACACGTCTCTGTACTGACCCCTGTCTACTGTATAATAACATGTCTCTGTACTGACCCCTGTCTACTGTATAATAACATGTCTACTGTATAATAACATGTCTCTGTACTGACCCCTGTCTACTGTATAATAACATGTCTACTGTATAATAACACGTCTCTGTACTGACCCCTGTCTACTGTATAATAACACGTCTCTGTACTGACCCCTGTCTACTGTATAATAACATGTCTCTGTACTGACCCCTGTCTACTGTATAATAACATGTCTACTGTATAATAACATGTCTACTGTATAATAACATGTCTACTGTATAATAACACGTCTCTGTACTGACCCCTGTCTACTGTATAATAACACGTCTCTGTACTGACCCCTGTCTACTGTATAATAACACGTCTCTGTACTGACCCCTGTCTACTGTATAATAACATGTCTCTGTACTGACCCCTGTCTACTGTATAATAACACGTCTCTGTACTGACCCCTGTCTACTGTATAATAACATGTCTCTGTACTGACCCCTGTCTACTGTATAATAATATGTCTCTGGACTGACCCCTGTCTACTGTATAATAACATGTCTCTGTACTGACCCCTGTCTACTGTATAATAACATGTCTCTGTACTGACCCCTGTCTACTGTATAATAACATGTCTCTGAACTGACCCGTCTACTGTATAATAACATGTCTCTGTGGGAGGGAATGGCCGGCAGGGGATGTAGCTCAGTTGGTAGAGCATGGCGTTTGCAACGCCAGGGTTGTGGGTTCGATAAAATAATGTATGTGCTAACTGTAAGTCGCTCTGGATAAGAGCGTCTGCTAAATGACTAAAATGTAAATGTAAATGTAAATGTACTGACCCCTGTCTACTGTATAATAACATGTCTCTGTACTGACCCCTGTCTACTGTATAATAACATGTCTACTGTATAATAACATGTCTCTGTACTGACCCCTGTCTACTGTATAATAACATGTCTACTGTATAATAACATGTCTCTGTACTGACCCCTGTCTACTGTATAATAACATGTCTACTGTATAATAACATGTCTACTGTATAATAACATGTCTCTGTACTGACCCCTGTCTACTGTATAATAACATGTCTACTGTATAATAACATGTCTACTGTAAAATAACACGTCTCTGTACTGACCCCTGTCTACTGTATAATAATATGTCTACTGTATAATAACATGTCTACTGTATAATAACACGTCTCTGTACTGACCCCTGTCTACTGTATAATAACATGTCTCTGTACTGACCCCTGTCTACTGTATAATAAGACGTCTCTGGACTGACCCCTGTCTACTGTATAATAACATGTCTCTGGACTGACCCCTGTCTACTGTATAATAACACGTCTCTGTACTGACCCCTGTCTACTGTATAATAACACGTCTCTGTACTGACCCCTGTCTACTGTATAATAACATGTCTACTGTAAAATAACATGTCTCTGGACTGACCCCTGTCTACTGTATAATAACATGTCTACTGTATAATAACATGTCTCTGGACTGACCCCTGTCTACTGTATAATAACACGTCTCTGGACTGACCCCTGTCTACTCTGTAGTCCTTCATCTCTCTCCATGTATCTCTGTACCTACTGTAGCAGTAGTCCTTCATCTCTCTCCATGTATCTCTGTTGCTACTGTAGCAGTAGTCCTTCATCTCTCTCCATGTATCTCTGTTTCTACTGTAGCAGTAGTCCTTCATCTCTCTCCATGTATCTCTGTACCTACTGTAGCAGTAGTCCTTCATCTCTCTCCATGTATCTCTGTTTCTACTGTAGCAGTAGTCCTTCATCTCTCTCCATGTATCTCTGTACCTACTGTAGCAGTAGTCCTTCATCTCTCTCCATGTATCTCTGTTTCTACTGTAGCAGTAGTCCTTCATCTCTCTCCATGTATCTCTGTACCTACTGTAGCAGTAGTCCTTCATCTCTCTCCATGTATCTCTGTTTCTACTGTAGCAGTAGTCCTTCATCTCTCTCCATGTATCTCTGTTTCTACTGTAGCAGTAGTCCTTCATCTCTCTCTCCATGTATCTCTGTTTCTACTGTAGCAGTAGTCCTTCATCTCTCTCCATGTATCTCTGTTGCTACTGTAGCAGTAGTCCTTCATCTCTCTCCATGTATCTCTGTTTCTACTGTAGCAGTAGTCCTTCATCTCTCTCCATGTATCTCTGTACCTACTGTAGCAGTAGTCCTTCATCTCTCTCCATGTATCTCTGTTTCTACTGTAGCAGTAGTCCTTCATCTCTCTCCATGTATCTCTGTACCTACTGTAGCAGTAGTCCTTCATCTCTCTCCATGTATCTCTGTTTCTACTGTAGCAGTAGTCCTTCATCTCTCTCCATGTATCTCTGTACCTACTGTAGCAGTAGTCCTTCATCTCTCTCCATGTATCTCTGTTTCTACTGTAGCAGTAGTCCTTCATCTCTCTCCATGTATCTCTGTACCTACTGTAGCAGTAGTCCTTCATCTCTCTCCATGTATCTCTGTTTCTACTGTAGCAGTAGTCCTTCATCTCTCTCCATGTATCTCTGTTCCTACTGTAGCAGTAGTCCTTCATCTCTCTCCATGTATCTCTGTACCTACTGTAGCAGTAGTCCTTCATCTCTCTCCATGTATCTCTGTTTCTACTGTAGCAGTAGTCCTTCATCTCTCTCCATGTATCTCTGTTCCTACTGTAGCAGTAGTCCTTCATCTCTCTCCATGTATCTCTGTACCTACTGTAGCAGTAGTCCTTCATCTCTCTCTCCATGTATCTCTTTGTGTATTGATGTGTTAATTCACCTTTTTACAGTGGGCTACAGAGACTATCCCTGGACATCCAGATACTCTGTTCTGTACATCGACAATCCAGTACGTATGAATGGCTTCTACTTCCTCACTGAATGAATGTACAGTATGAACACAGTTTGATTGCATCCCATCTGGCACCGTATTCCCTTTTTATAGTGCACTACTTTTGACCAGGTCCTCTGGTCAAAAGAAGTGCACTAAATAGGGAATAGGGTGCCATTTAGGACTCATCCCGAGTGTTACGTCTGTATCTGACAGGTTTGATTTGGTGTCTTGGCTGCTTTAATAGCTTGCTCTACAAAATGTGTGTAATGTTACCTAATAGCATGTACAGTATGTGACTATAATGTAATGTTACCTAATAGCATGTACAGTATGTGACTATAATGTAATGTTACCTAATAGCATGTACAGTATGTGACTATAATGTAATGTTACCTAATAGCATGTACAGTATGTGACTATAATGTAATGTTACCTAATAGCATGTACAGTATGTGACTATAATGTAATGTTACCTAATAGCATGTACAGTATGTGACTATAATGTAATGTTACCTAATAGCATGTACAGTATGTGACTATAATGTAATGTTACCTAATAGCATGTACAGTATGTGACTATAATGTAATGTTACCTAATAGCATGTACAGTATGTGACTATAATGTAATGTTACCTAATAGCATGTACAGTATGTGACTATAATGTAATGTTACCTAATAGCATGTACAGTATGTGACTATAATGTAATGTTACCTAATAGCATGTACAGTATGTGATTGTAATGTCAGCTGTGTGTTTTCTTGTCCAGGTAGGAACAGGGTTCAGTTTCACTGATGATGACCGAGGCTTTGCTCAGAACCAGGATGATGTGGGTAGAGATCTGTACAGGTAAGACTGATCACTGAGGTTCTGGAAACAGTAGGCAGTATTTACACAGACAATTGCTCTTTTGACCAATCAGATCAGCTCTTTTGCCAATACTAATGGTCAAAATATCAGAATTGAGCTGCCTGTGTAAATGCAGCCTTATAGATGCACAGATTACAATATCATTATATCATATCGATGTGGTTCCTGAGATGGTAAACACTTCTCTAAGCATTGTGAAGATCTGATGATCTGGAACACGCCCATGGTCTCTGCTCAGTATACATCTAGGACCTTGGTTCTGTCACGTGTGGCACTGATTTGTTTTCTCATTGTGTCTTTGTTCAGTGCATTGACTCAGTTCTTCCAGATCTTCCCTGAGTATCAGTCCAATGACTTCTACGCTACAGGAGAGGTGAGTTTGGTGCTGGTCCCCACATCTGTGTTACACACAACATTACACTACATCCTAGTTGGCAAATTCCCCAAAACCTAGCTATAAAGACATCTGCTTTGTATTCCGTTTTCTGACGTTGAACAAGGTCTTACAATTGTTATTTGAGGGTCTTTGCTATAGAATAATATTTCCACATAAAATTGCAATTACATTCTGCAATCAGAAAAACAGACCCTGAAACTGATTGGAATTCTCCTCAGTCCTATGCAGGAAAGTATGTCCCAGCCATTGGTTACTACATCCATAAACACAACCCCATTGCTAAGGTGAAGATCAACTTCAAGGGGGTTGCCATCGGAGACGGCCTCTGTGACCCAGAGCTGGTGGGTTGTGTTTTAATATACCGTTATTTCAACTTTACTCAGCATTGTTTGACACTTGTTTGACACTTCTGATGAATATGAAATATATCAGTAATATAATTGAAGATATAATAATATATCACCAGGAGGGAAAAAAACAATGTTTCCTTCTTTGTTTGTTCTCCATTTGCTCTTTCCCTTGGTCTCACTTGTTCTGACTTTCTCTCTCTCTCTTTCACTCTCTCTCTCAGATGCTGGGAGGGTATGGAGACTTCCTGTACCAGACAGGTCTGATAGATATGCTCCAGAAGCAGTATGTTGAGCAGCAGACAGCCAACGGGGTGCAGCTCATCCAGCAGGAGAAATGGGTGGAGGCTTTTGAAGTAAGACACTGACTGTGCATCTGCAATAACCTGTGTGTTTTTGTTGTCCACTCCACATATCTGAATGTCTTGTCAGTCATTCTGTCAAGGCCTCCAACCTCATGGTACATTCTTCCACTGTCCTCTTGACCTGCAGGTATTTGACAGCTTGCTGAACGGTGACATTCTGCCGTACCCCTCGTTCTTCCAGAACGCCACTGGCTGCACCAACTACTTCAACTACTTGCAGTGTCGGGTAGGTACACACAGAGCAAGGCTTACACAGACACCTAACTGTTTGAATAAAGGTTCTGTTATATTACCCAGAGAAGGTATATTTCCTGAAGAAAATTGTCTGCTAACAAGGCTTACACACAGATGCATGGTTTAATTAAAGGTTAGATACAGCCCTCCTGTAGCTCAGTTGGTAGAGCATGGTGCTTGCAATGTCAGGGTTGTGGGTTTGATTCCCACGGGGGGCCAGTATGAAAAATGTATGCACTCACTAACTGTACGTCGCTCTGGATAAGAGCGTCTGCTAAATGACTAAGATTTAAAATAATTATGTTGTGGTTCTCTGTGCTGTAGGAGCCTGCAGACCAGGAGTATTTCTCCCAGTTTGTGACGCTGGCGGAGGTGCGGCGCTCCATCCACGTGGGGAACCTGACGTTCCACGACGGCTCAGAGGTGGAGAAACACCTGCTGCAGGACGTCATGAAGAGCATCAAACCCTGGCTCGCCACACTCATGGACAACTACAGGGTGAGACTAGAGTCAATACCCATATCCATCTAGCACCCAAACATGCTAAGGTCATATTAGTAGCACAGCTATATAATATATGCCATTTAGCAGACGCTTTTATCCAAAGACACTGATGCGTGCATACATTTTATGTATGGGTAGCCCCGGGAATCGAACCCATAATCCTTGCGTTGCAAACGGCGTGCTCTACCAACTGAGCCATGGTTTAACTTTGGTTCGCAGTATCGGTTACTAGCTACAGTATCGGTTACTAGCTACAGTATCGGTTACTAGCTACAGTATCGGTTACTAGCTACAGTATCAGTTACAAGCTACAGTATCGGTTACAAGCTACAGTATCGGTTACTAGCTACAGTGTCAGTTACTAGCTACAGTATCAGTTACTAGCTACAGTATCGGTTACTAGCTACAGTATCGGTTACTAGCTACAGTATCGTTACTAGCTACAGTATCGGTTACTAGCTACAGTATACCACTAACTACAGTATCAGTTACTAGCTACAGTATCAGTTACTAGCTACAGTATCAGTCACTAGCTACAGTATCAGTTACTAGCTACAGTATTGGTTACTAGCTACAGTATCAGTTACTAGCTACAGTATCGGTTACTAGCTACAGTATATCACTAGCTACAGTATCAGTCACTAGCTACAGTATCCGTTACTAGCTACAGTATATCACTAGCTACAGTATCAGTCACTAGCTACAGTATCTGTTACTAGCTACAGTATCAGTTACTAGCTACAGTATCAGTTACTAGCTACAGTATCAGTCACTAGCTACAGTATCAGTTACTAGCTACAGTATTGGTTACTAGCTACAGTATTGGTTACTAGCTACAGTATCAGTTACTAGCTACAGTATCGGTTACTAGCTACAGTATATCACTAGCTACAGTATCAGTCACTAGCTACAGTATCCGTTACTAGCTACAGTATATCACTAGCTACAGTATCAGTCACTAGCTACAGTATCTGTTACTAGCTACAGTATCGGTTACTAGCTACAGTATCGGTTACTAGCTACAGTATACCACTAACTACAGTATCAGTCACTAGCTACAGTATCCGTTACTAGCTACAGTATATCACTAGCTACAGTATCAGTCACTAGCTACAGTATCTGTTACTAGCTACAGTATCGGTTACTAGCTACAGTATCAGTCACTAGCTACAGTATAGCACTAACTACAGTATCAGTCACTAGCTACAGTATATCACTAGCTACAGTATCAGTCACTAGCTACAGTATATCACTAACTACAGTATCAGTCACTAGCTACAGTATATCAATAACTAGAGTATCAGTCACTAGCTACAGTATATCACTAACTACAGTATCAGTCACTAGCTACAGTATATCACTAACTACAGTATCAGTTTAATAGCTACAGTATATTACTAACTACAGTATCAGTCACTAGCTACAGTGTATCACTAACTACAGTATCAGTCACTAGCTACATTATATTACTAACTACAGTATCAGTCACTAGCTACAGTATATTACTAACTACAGTATCAGTCACTAGCTACAGTATATCACTAACTACAGTATCAGTCACTAGCTACAGTATATAGCTAACTACAGTATCAGTTACTAGCTACAGTATATTACTAACTACAGTATCAGTCACTAGCTACAGTATATCACTAACTACAGTATCAGTCACTAGCTACAGTATATGACTAACTACAGTATCAGTTACTAACTACAGTATCAGTCACTAGCTACAGTATCAGTCACTAACTACAGTATCAGTCACTAGCTACAGTATATCACTAACTACAGTATCAGTCACTAGCTACATTATATCACTAACTACAGTATCAGTTACTAGCTACAGTATATTACTAACTACAGTATCAGTCACTAGCTACAGTATATCACTAACTACAGTATCAGTTACTAGCTACAGTATATCACTAACTACAGTATCAGTTACTAACTACAGTATCAGTCACTAGCTACAGTATCAGTCACTAGCTACAGTATATCACTAACTACAGTATCAGTCAATAGCTACAGTATCAGGTACTAGCTACAGTATCAGTAACTAGCTACAGTATATCACTAACTACAGTATCAGTCACTAGCTACAGTATATCACTAACTACAGTATCAGTCACTAGCTACAGTATATTACTAACTACAGTATCAGTCACTAGCTACAGTATATTACTAACTACAGTATCAGTTACTAGCTACAGTATATCACTAACTACAGTATCAGTTACTAACTACAGTATCAGTCACTAGCTACAGTATCAGTCACTAGCTACAGTATCAGTCACTAGCTACAGTATAGCACTAACTGCAGTATCATTTACTAGCTACAGTATCAGTCACTAGCTACAGTATCAGTTACTAGCTACAGTATATCACTAACTACAGTATCAGTCACTAGCTACAGTATATCACTAACTACAGTATCAGTCACTAGCTACAGTATATTACTAACTACAGTATCAGTCACTAGCTACAGTATATCACTAACTACAGTATCAGTCACTAGCTACAGTATATCACTAACTACAGTATCAGTCACTAGCTACAGTATATTACTAACTACAGTATCAGTCACTAGCTACAGTATATTACTAACTACAGTATCAGTCACTAGCTACAGTATATCACTAACTACAGTATCAGTCACTAGCTACAGTATATCACTAACTACAGTATCAGTCACTATCTACAGTATATTACTAACTACAGTATCAGTCACTAGCTACAGTATATCATTAACTACAGTATCAGTCACTAGCTACAGTATATAACTAACTACAGTATCAGTCACTAGCTACAGTATATTACTAACTACAGTATCAGTCACTAGCTACAGTATATCACTAACTACAGTATCAGTCACTAGCTACAGTATATCACTAACTACAGTATCAGTTACTAACTACAGTATCAGTCACTAGCTACAGTATCAGTCACTAGCTACAGTATATCACTAACTACAGTATCAGTCACTAGCTACAGTATATCACTAACTACAGTATCAGTCACTAGCTACAGTATATCACTAACTACAGTATCAGTCACTAGCTACAGTATATCACTAACTACAGTATCAGTCACTAGCTACAGTATATCACTAACTACAGTATCAGTCACTAGCTACAGTATATTACTAACTACAGTATCAGTCACTAGCTACAGTATCAGTCACTAGCTACAGTATCAGTCACTAGCTACAGTATATCACTAACTACAGTATCAGTCACTAGCTACAGTATATCACTAACTACAGTATCAGTCACTAGCTACAGTATATTACTAACTACAGTATCAGTCACTAGCTACAGTATATTACTAACTACAGTATCAGTTACTAGCTACAGTATATCACTAACTACAGTATCAGTTACTAACTACAGTATCAGTCACTAGCTACAGTATCAGTCACTAGCTACAGTATCAGTCACTAGCTACAGTATAGCACTAACTGCAGTATCAGTCACTAGCTACAGTATATCACTAGCTACAGTATAGCACTAACTACAGTATCAGTCACTAGCTACAGTATATTACTAACTACAGTATCAGTCACTAGCTACAGTATATCACTAACTACAGTATCAGTCACTAGCTACAGTATATCACAAACTACAGTATCAGTTACTAGCTACAGTATATCACTAACTACAGTATCAGTCACTAGCTACAGTATATCAATATCTAGAGTATCAGTCACTAGCTACAGTATATCACTAACTACAGTATCAGTCACTAGCTACAGTATATCACTAACTACAGTATCAGTCACTAGCTACAGTATATTACTAACTACAGTATCAGTCACTAGCTACAGTATATTACTAACTACAGTATCAGTTACTAGCTACAGTATATCACTAACTACAGTATCAGTTACTAACTACAGTATCAGTCACTAGCTACAGTATCAGTCACTAGCTACAGTATCAGTCACTAGCTACAGTATAGCACTAACTGCAGTATCATTTACTAGCTACAGTATCAGTCACTAGCTACAGTATCAGTTACTAGCTACAGTATATCACTAACTACAGTATCAGTCACTAGCTACAGTATATCACTAACTACAGTATCAGTCACTAGCTACAGTATATTACTAACTACAGTATCAGTCACTAGCTACAGTATATCACTAACTACAGTATCAGTCACTAGCTACAGTATATCACTAACTACAGTATCAGTCACTAGCTACAGTATATTACTAACTACAGTATCAGTCACTAGCTACAGTATATTACTAACTACAGTATCAGTCACTAGCTACAGTATATCACTAACTACAGTATCAGTCACTAGCTACAGTATATCACTAACTACAGTATCAGTCACTATCTACAGTATATTACTAACTACAGTATCAGTCACTAGCTACAGTATATCATTAACTACAGTATCAGTCACTAGCTACAGTATATCACTAACTACAGTATCAGTCACTAGCTACAGTATATTACTAACTACAGTATCAGTCACTAGCTACAGTATATTACTAACTACAGTATCAGTCACTAGCTACAGTATATCACTAACTACAGTATCAGTCACTAGCTACAGTATATCACTAACTACAGTATCAGTTACTAACTACAGTATCAGTCACTAGCTACAGTATCAGTCACTAGCTACAGTATATCACTAACTACAGTATCAGTCACTAGCTACAGTATATCACTAACTACAGTATCAGTCACTAGCTACAGTATATCACTAACTACAGTATCAGTCACTAGCTACAGTATATCACTAACTACAGTATCAGTCACTAGCTACAGTATATCACTAACTACAGTATCAGTCACTAGCTACAGTATATTACTAACTACAGTATCAGTCACTAGCTACAGTATCAGTCACTAGCTACAGTATCAGTCACTAGCTACAGTATATCACTAACTACAGTATCAGTCACTAGCTACAGTATATCACTAACTACAGTATCAGTCACTAGCTACAGTATATTACTAACTACAGTATCAGTCACTAGCTACAGTATATTACTAACTACAGTATCAGTTACTAGCTACAGTATATCACTAACTACAGTATCAGTTACTAACTACAGTATCAGTCACTAGCTACAGTATCAGTCACTAGCTACAGTATCAGTCACTAGCTACAGTATAGCACTAACTGCAGTATCAGTCACTAGCTACAGTATATCACTAGCTACAGTATAGCACTAACTACAGTATCAGTCACTAGCTACAGTATATTACTAACTACAGTATCAGTCACTAGCTACAGTATATCACTAACTACAGTATCAGTCACTAGCTACAGTATATCACAAACTACAGTATCAGTTACTAGCTACAGTATATCACTAACTACAGTATCAGTCACTAGCTACAGTATATCAATATCTAGAGTATCAGTCACTAGCTACAGTATATCACTAACTACAGTATCAGTCACTAGCTACAGTATATCACTAACTACAGTATCAGTCACTAGCTACAGTATATTACTAACTACAGTATCAGTCACTAGCTACAGTGTATCACTAACTACAGTATCAGTCACTAGCTACAGTATATTACTAACTACAGTATCAGTCACTAGCTACAGTATATTACTAACTACAGTATCAGTCACTAGCTACAGTATATCACTAACTACAGTATCAGTCACTAGCTACAGTATATAGCTAACTACAGTATCAGTTACTAGCTACAGTATATTACTAACTACAGTATCAGTCACTAGCTACAGTATATCACTAACTACAGTATCAGTCACTAGCTACAGTATATCACTAACTACAGTATCAGTCACTAGCTACAGTATATCACTAACTACAGTATCAGTTACTAACTACAGTATCAGTCACTAGCTACAGTATCAGTCACTAGCTACAGTATATCACTAACTACAGTATCAGTCACTAGCTACAGTATATCACTAACTACAGTATCAGTTCCTAGCTACAGTATCAGTCACTAGCTACAGTATATCACTAACTACAGTATCAGTTACTAACTACAGTATCAGTCACTAGCTACAGTATATCACTAACTAGAGTATCAGTCACTAGCTACAGTATATCACTAGCTACAGTATCAGTCACTAGCTACAGTATCAGTCACTAGCTACAGTATATCACTAACTACAGTATCAGTCACTAGCTACAGTATATTACTAACTACAGTATCAGTCGCTAACTACAGTATATCACTAACTACAGTATCAGTCACTAGCTACAGTATATCACTAACTACAGTATCAGTCACTAGCTACAGTATATCACTAACTACAGTATCAGTCGCTAGCTACAGTATGTCACTAACTACAGTATCAGTCGCTAGCTACAGTATATGACTAACTACAGTATCAGTCGCTAGCTACAGTATATCACTAACTACAGTATCAGTCACTAGCTACAGTATATCACCAACTACAGTATCAGTCACTAGCTACAGTATATCACTAACTACAGTATCAGTTACTAACTACAGTATCGGTTACTAGCTACAGTATATCACTAGCTACAGTATCAGTCACTAGCTACAGTATCCGTTACTAGCTACAGTATATCACTAGCTACAGTATCAGTCACTAGCTACAGTATCTGTTACTAGCTACAGTATCAGTTACTAGCTACAGTATCAGTTACTAGCTACAGTATCAGTCACTAGCTACAGTATCAGTTACTAGCTACAGTATTGGTTACTAGCTACAGTATCAGTTACTAGCTACAGTATCGGTTACTAGCTACAGTATATCACTAGCTACAGTATCAGTCACTAGCTACAGTATCCGTTACTAGCTACAGTATATCACTAGCTACAGTATCAGTCACTAGCTACAGTATCGGTTACTAGCTACAGTATCGGTTACTAGCTACAGTATACCACTAACTACAGTATCAGTCACTAGCTACAGTATCCGTTACTAGCTACAGTATATCACTAGCTACAGTATCAGTCACTAGCTACAGTATCTGTTACTAGCTACAGTATCGGTTACTAGCTACAGTATCAGTCACTAGCTACAGTATAGCACTAACTACAGTATCAGTCACTAGCTACAGTATATCACTAGCTACAGTATCAGTCTCTAGCTACAGTATATCACTAACTACAGTATCAGTCACTAGCTACAGTATATCAATAACTAGAGTATCAGTCACTAGCTACAGTATATCACTAACTACAGTATCAGTCACTAGCTACAGTATATCACTAACTACAGTATCAGTTACTAGCTACAGTATATTACTAACTACAGTATCAGTCACTAGCTACAGTGTATCACTAACTACAGTATCAGTCACTAGCTACATTATATTACTAACTACAGTATCAGTCACTAGCTACAGTATATTACTAACTACAGTATCAGTCACTAGCTACAGTATATCACTAACTACAGTATCAGTCACTAGCTACAGTATATCGCTAACTACAGTATCAGTTACTAGCTACAGTATATTACTAACTACAGTATCAGTCACTATCTACAGTATATCACTAACTACAGTATCAGTCACTAGCTACAGTATATGACTAACTACAGTATCAGTTACTAACTACAGTATCAGTCACTAGCTACAGTATCAGTCACTAACTACAGTATCAGTCACTAGCTACAGTATATCACTAACTACAGTATCAGTCACTAGCTACATTATATCACTAACTACAGTATCAGTTACTAGCTACAGTATATTACTAACTACAGTATCAGTCACTAGCTACAGTATATCACTAACTACAGTATCAGTTACTAGCTACAGTATATCACTAACTACAGTATCAGTTACTAACTACAGTATCAGTCACTAGCTACAGTATCAGTCACTAGCTACAGTATATCACTAACTACAGTATCAGTCACTAGCTACAGTATCAGTCACTAGCTACAGTATCAGTCACTAGCTACAGTATATCACTAACTACAGTATCAGTCACTAGCTACAGTATATCACTAACTACAGTATCAGTCACTAGCTACAGTATATTACTAACTACAGTATCAGTCACTAGCTACAGTATATTACTAACTACAGTATCAGTTACTAGCTACAGTATATCACTAACTACAGTATCCGTTACTAGCTACAGTATATCACTAGCTACAGTATCAGTCACTAGCTACAGTATCAGTCACTAGCTACAGTATAGCACTAACTGCAGTATCATTTACTAGCTACAGTATCAGTCACTAGCTACAGTATCAGTTACTAGCTACAGTATATCACTAACTACAGTATCAGTCACTAGCTACAGTATATCACTAACTACAGTATCAGTCACTAGCTACAGTATATTACTAACTACAGTATCAGTCACTAGCTACAGTATATCACTAACTACAGTATCAGTCACTAGCTACAGTATATCACTAACTACAGTATCAGTCACTAGCTACAGTATATTACTAACTACAGTATCAGTCACTAGCTACAGTATATTACTAACTACAGTATCAGTCACTAGCTACAGTATATCACTAACTACAGTATCAGTCACTAGCTACAGTATATCACTAACTACAGTATCAGTCACTATCTACAGTATATTACTAACTACAGTATCAGGCACTAGCTACAGTATATCATTAACTACAGTATCAGTCACTAGCTACAGTATATAACTAACTACAGTATCAGTCACTAGCTACAGTATATTACTAACTACAGTATCAGTCACTAGCTACAGTATATCACTAACTACAGTATCAGTCACTAGCTACAGTATATCACTAACTACAGTATCAGTTACTAACTACAGTATCAGTCACTAGCTACAGTATCAGTCACTAGCTACAGTATATCACTAACTACAGTATCAGTCACTAGCTACAGTATATCACTAACTACAGTATCAGTCACTAGCTACAGTATATCACTAACTACAGTATCAGTCACTAGCTACAGTATATCACTAACTACAGTATCAGTCACTAGCTACAGTATATCACTAACTACAGTATCAGTCACTAGCTACAGTATATTACTAACTACAGTATCAGTCACTAGCTACAGTATCAGTCACTAGCTACAGTATCAGTCACTAGCTACAGTATATCACTAACTACAGTATCAGTCACTAGCTACAGTATATCACTAACTACAGTATCAGTCACTAGCTACAGTATATTACTAACTACAGTATCAGTCACTAGCTACAGTATATTACTAACTACAGTATCAGTTACTAGCTACAGTATATCACTAACTACAGTATCAGTTACTAACTACAGTATCAGTCACTAGCTACAGTATCAGTCACTAGCTACAGTATAGCACTAACTGCAGTATCATTTACTAGCTACAATATCAGTCACTAGCTACAGTATCAGTCACTAGCTACAGTATAGCACTAACTACAGTATCAGTCACTAGCTACAGTATATCACTAGCTACAGTATAGCACTAACTACAGTATCAGTCACTAGCTACAGTATATTACTAACTACAGTATCAGTCACTAGCTACAGTATATCACTAACTACAGTATCAGTCACTAGCTACAGTATATCACAAACTACAGTATCAGTCACTAGCTACAGTATATCACTAACTACAGTATCAGTCACTAGCTACAGTATATCAATAACTAGAGTATCAGTCACTAGCTACAGTATATCACTAACTACAGTATCAGTCACTAGCTACAGTATATCACTAACTACAGTATCAGTTACTAGCTACAGTATATTACTAACTACAGTATCAGTCACTAGCTACAGTGTATCACTAACTACAGTATCAGTCACTAGCTACAGTATATTACTAACTACAGTATCAGTCACTAGCTACAGTATATTACTAACTACAGTATCAGTCACTAGCTACAGTATATCTCTAACTACAGTATCAGTCACTAGCTACAGTATCAGTCACTAGCTACAGTATATCACTAACTACAGTATCAGTTACTAATTACAGTATCAGTCACTAGCTACAGTATATCACTAACTAGAGTATCAGTCACTAGCTACAGTATATCACTAACTACAGTATCAGTCACTAGCTACAGTATCAGTCACTAGCTACAGTATATCACTAACTACAGTATCAGTCACTAGCTACAGTATATTACTAACTACAGTATCAGTCACTAGCTACAGTATGTCACTAACTACAGTATCAGTCACTAGCTACAGTATATTACTAACTACAGTATCAGTCACTAGCTACAGTATATCACTAACTACAGTATCAGTCACTAGCTACAGTATATTACTAACTACAGTATCAGTCACTAGCTACAGTATATTACTAACTACAGTATCAGTCACTAGCTACAGTATATCACTAACTACAGTATCAGTCACTAGCTACAGTATATCACTAACTACAGTATCAGTCACTAGCTACAGTATATTACTAACTACAGTATCTGTCACTAGCTACAGTATATCATTAACTACAGTATCAGTCACTAGCTACAGTATATTACTAACTACAGTATCAGTCACTAGCTACAGTATATTACTAACTACAGTATCAGTTACTAGCTACAGTATATCACAACTACAGTATCAGTCACTAGCTACAGTATATCACTAACTACAGTATCAGTCACTAGCTACAGTATATTACTAACTACAGTATCAGTCACTAGCTACAGTATATTACTAACTACAGTATCAGTCACTAGCTACAGTATATCACTAACTACAGTATCAGTTACTAACTACAGTATCAGTCACTAGCTACAGTATATCACTAACTAGAGTATCAGTCACTAGCTACAGTATATCACTAACTACAGTATCAGTCACTAGCTACAGTATCAGTCACTAGCTACAGTATATCACTAACTACAGTATCAGTCACTAGCTACAGTATATTACTAACTACAGTATCAGGTGCTAACTACAGTATATCACTAACTACAGTATCAGTCACTAGCTACAGTATATCACTAACTACAGTATCAGTCACTAGCTACAGTATATCACTAACTACAGTATCAGTCGCTAGCTACAGTATATTACTAACTACAGTATCAGTCACTAGCTACAGTATAGCACTAACTGCAGTATCAGTTACTAGCTACAGTATCAGTCACTAGCTACAGTATCAGTCACTAGCTACAGTATATAACTAACTACAGTATCAGTTACTAGCTACAGTATATTACTAGCTACAGTATATCACTAACTACAGTATCAGTTACTAGCTACAGTATATTACTAACTACAGTATCAGTCACTAGATACAGTATATTACTAACTACAGTATCAGTCACTAGCTACAGTATATCACTAACTACAGTATCAGTCACTAGCTACAGTATATCACTAACTACAGTATCAGTCACTAGCTACAGTATATTACTAACTACAGTATCAGTCACTAGCTACAGTATATTACTAACTGCAGTATCAGTCACTAGCTACAGTATCAGTCACTAGCTACAGTATCAGTCACTAGCTACAGTATATCACTAACTACAGTATCAGTCACTAGCTACAGTATATCACTAACTACAGTATCAGTTACTAGCTACAGTATATTACTAACTACAGTATCAGTCACTAGCTACAGTATATCACTAACTACAGTATCAGTCACTAGCTACAGTATATGACTAACTACAGTATCAGTCACTAGCTACAGTATATCACCAACTACAGTATCAGTCACTAGCTACAGTATATCACCAACTACAGTATCAGTCACTAGCTACAGTATATCACTAACTACAGTATCAGTTACTAACTACAGTATCAGTCACTAGCTACAGTATATCACTAACTACAGTATCAGTCACTAGCTACAGTATATCACTAACTACAGTATCAGTCACTAGCTACAGTATATTACTAACTACAGTATCAGTCACTAGCTACAGTATATCACTAACTACAGTATCAGTCACTAGCTACAGTATATCACTAACTACAGTATCAGTTACTAACTACAGTATCAGTCACTAGCTACAGTATATCACTAACTAGAGTATCAGTCACTAGCTACAGTATATCACTAACTACAGTATCAGTCACTAGCTTCAGTATCAGTCACTAGCTACAGTATATCACTAACTACAGTATCAGTCACTAGCTACAGTATATTACTAACTACAGTATCAGTCGCTAACTACAGTATATCACTAACTACAGTATCAGTCACTAGCTACAGTATATCACTAACTACAGTATCAGTCACTAGCTACAGTATATTACTAACTACAGTATCAGTCACTAGCTACAGTATATTACTAACTACAGTATCAGTTACTAGCTACAGTATATCACAACTACAGTATCAGTCACTAGCTACAGTATATCACTAACTACAGTATCAGTCACTAGCTACAGTATATTACTAACTACAGTATCAGTCACTAGCTACAGTATATCACTAACTACAGTATCAGTCACTAGCTACAGTATATCACTAACTACAGTATCAGTTACTAACTACAGTATCAGTCACTAGCTACAGTATATCACTAACTAGAGTATCAGTCACTAGCTACAGTATATCACTAACTACAGTATCAGTCACTAGCTACAGTATCAGTCACTAGCTACAGTATATCACTAACTACAGTATCAGTCACTAGCTACAGTATATTACTAACTACAGTATCAGTCACTAGCTACAGTATATCACTAACTACAGTATCAGTCACTAGCTACAGTATATCACTAACTACAGTATCAGTTACTAACTACAGTATCAGTCACTAGCTACAGTATATCACTAACTAGAGTATCAGTCACTAGCTACAGTATATCACTAACTACAGTATCAGTCACTAGCTTCAGTATCAGTCACTAGCTACAGTATATCACTAACTACAGTATCAGTCACTAGCTACAGTATATTACTAACTACAGTATCAGTCGCTAACTACAGTATATCACTAACTACAGTATCAGTCACTAGCTACAGTATATCACTAACTACAGTATCAGTCACTAGCTACAGTATATCACTAACTACAGTATCAGTCGCTAGCTACAGTATATTACTAACTACAGTATCAGTCACTAGCTACAGTATAGCACTAACTGCAGTATCAGTTACTAGCTACAGTATCAGTCACTAGCTACAGTATCAGTCACTAGCTACAGTATATAACTAACTACAGTATCAGTTACTAGCTACAGTATATTACTAGCTACAGTATATCATTAACTACAGTATCAGTTACTAGCTACAGTATATTACTAACTACAGTATCAGTCACTAGCTACAGTATATTACTAACTACAGTATCAGTCACTAGCTACAGTATATCACTAACTACAGTATCAGTCACTAGCTACATTATATCACTAGCTACAGTATCAGTTACTAGCTACAGTATCAGTCACTAGCTACAGTATCAGTCACTAGCTACAGTATAGCACTAACTGCAGTATCAGTCACTAGCTACAGTATCAGTCACTAGCTACAGTATCAGTCACTAGCTACAGTATAGCACTAACTACAGTATCAGTCACTAGCTACAGTATATCACTAACTACAGTATCAGTTACTAGCTACAGTATATTACTAACTACAGTATCAGTCACTAGCTACAGTATATCACTAACTACAGTATCAGTCACTAGCTACAGTATATGACTAACTACAGTATCAGTCACTAGCTACAGTATATCACCAACTACAGTATCAGTCACTAGCTACAGTATATCACCAACTACAGTATCAGTCACTAGCTACAGTATATCACTAACTACAGTATCAGTTACTAACTACAGTATCAGTCACTAGCTACAGTATCAGTCACTAACTACAGTATCAGTCACTAGCTACAGTATATCACTAACTACAGTATCAGTCACTAGCTACAGTATATCACTAACTACAGTATCAGTTACTAGCTACAGTATATTACTAACTACAGTATCAGTCACTAGCTACAGTATATCACTAACTACAGTATCAGTTACTAGCTACAGTATATCACTAACTACAGTATCAGTCACTAGCTACAGTATATCACTAACTACAGTATCAGTCACTAGCTACAGTATATTACTAACTACAGTATCAGTCACTAGCTACACTATATCACTAACTACAGTATCAGTCACTAGCTACAGTATATCACTAACTACAGTATCAGTCACTAGCTACAGTATATTACTAACTACAGTATCAGTCACTAGCTACAGTATATTACTAACTACAGTATCAGTCACTAGCTACAGTATATAACTAACTACAGTATCAGTCACTAGCTACAGTATATCACTAACTACAGTATCAGTCACTAGCTACAGTATATCACTAACTACAGTATCAGTCACTAGCTACAGTATATCATTAACTACAGTATCAGTCACTAGCTACAGTATATCACTAACTACAGTATCAGTCACTAGCTACAGTATATTACTAACTACAGTATCAGTCACTAGCTACAGTATATCACTAACTACAGTATCAGTCACTAGCTACAGTATATTACTAACTACAGTATCAGTCACTAGCTACAATATATCACTAACTACAGTATCAGTCACTAGCTACAGTATATCACTAACTACAGTATCAGTTACTAACTACAGTATCAGTCACTAGCTACAGTATCAGTCACTAGCTACAGTATATCACTAACTACAGTATCAGTCGCTAGCTACAGTATATCACTAACTACAGTATCAGTCACTAGCTACAGTATATCACTAACTACAGTATCAGTCGCTAACTACAGTATATTACTAACTACAGTATCAGTAGCTAGCTACAGTATATCACTAACTACAGTATCAGTCACTAGCTACAGTATATCACTAACTACAGTATCAGTCACTAGCTACAGTATCAGTCACTAGCTACAGTATATCACTAACTACAGTATCAGTTGCTAACTACAGTATATTACTAACTACAGTATCAGTGACTAACTACAGTATCAGTCACTAACTACATTATCAGTTACTAACTACAGTATCAGTCGCTAACTTCTCTCCTCATCTATTTAGAAAGACTAGTTGATTGTTTGGACCACTATACTGTAATCATTTAATAAATGCCTTATCTCTTTCTTCTGTACACACACACACACACACACACACACACACACACACACACAGGTGTTGATCTACAGTGGTCAGCTGGATGTGATTGTGGCGGCCCCACTGACCGAGAGGTTCCTGCCCACGGTGAACTGGACCGGGGCTGATGAGTTCAACAAAGCCCCTCGCTTCCATTGGAAGATCCAGCCAGAGGACACAGAGGTGGCTGGATACGTACGCCAAGTAGGAGAATTCTACCAGGTGAGTACTGCATGTCTGTCCAGGACTTTACTGGGTATTCAGGGCATTTGGCCAACCTTTAAAATGTTAACATAGCATAACTAAACATAATGTGAGTCATTTGGCAGTAGCTCTCATGCAGAGCGCCTTAGTCAGTGCATTCAACTAAGTTTAGTAGGAAAAAACAACAACCATGTGACAGTTATTGCAAGTAGAGTCTTATTCAAAATCGCTGTTATGAGCAGAATCAGTGCCAGGAAGATAAGATCAACTTTATGGACACCAAGTTTGTAACACAGTGCTCCTGATGGGCAAACTGAACATGACCGTGACCATCCCATGACCACTGGTTCACGTGCTAAACCTGTCTGACTGTCTGTTTGTCTCCTTGTCATGCAGGTGATTATACGAGGGGGAGGGCACATACTACCGTACGACCAACCAGAGAGGTCCTTTGATATGATTGACAGATTCCTCTCAACACAGGGATTTATTTGAGTTGGCAGAACTGAGCAGGAACACAGTTGATCTGAGTTCCTCCACTTTTGATTAGGTGTGTCTCCAGATTCCCAGTGGATGTTTATTTCAAACACTATTGATTAGCAAGTTAGTAACCATGGAAAGCTAATTATATGTGGTAGAGGTCTATCACCTAGAAAATATTAAATGTAATGGATACAAACGTTTGGACAGCTAAGCTGCCTTCATCAGGGTTTAATGACCTCCTAAATCCTACTTTAACCATCAGATTGTGACTGATCTCTGATGCACTGCCAATGAATTCTCATGTTTGCTATTCTGTGGATCCGTCAAATGAATATTTTGCTGTTTTTTGACAGTGGGGAATAATGATTTATGTTGCACATGATCAATATATTTTTCATGAAGAGGTTGGCATGCAATGCAATTGTAATAAAAATAAATTAAACAAACATGGGCACGTCAACAAGTTCCATGGAGGAACACCAGAGGGCGCTAGTGTTTGAAATACTGTAAATGCCTAGCGGTATTGTCCCTTGTAAATGCGACAAAGTTACTCAAAGAATATATATAATTTCTCTTATAAAACTTTAGTAAAAAGTTCCACTATCCAACTTCAGATAATGACTAAGGCCTTTTTATCTACATGTCAATGAATTCAGTCATACACGAGCATGCTGTTTAATCAAAAATAACAATTCAACTATGAATAGGCTGCAATACCTGCCTCTGTTAAGATAATAGTAGGTACTACATTTAACATTTTAGTCATTTAGCAGACGCTCTTATCCAGAGCAACTTACAGTTAGTGCGTGCATACATTTTCGTACTACTAAGAGACAACTCCATAACCTTTACAGACAATTATGGCAGCCTGTTTAGAAAGTACTAAACAGTAACAGATAAACAGGCTGAAATGATCATCTAGTGGTTTTGGCATTGAGATGAAGTCTACTCCTTGCTCTGTCACGTACCAAGGCAAACCACCATGCTACTTATTATCTCATTAACTTCAAGTAAGTAGTCTAGACATCTCAATATTTACTGATGGTTTTAGAACATTTAAACCTATAACTATTTAATGAGCAATCAATGTTCAGGGCTTTGTATTGGAAGCCCATGTGGATTATTGGTCAGTGACTAGTTGCTGAATCCTTAGGCCTACCTATTCAGGACATTTATCCCTTCCCACATATTCACACACATCCTATACACAGTACAGCAGGGGTAGGCAACCCTGTTCCTGGAACGCCGCGGGTACTACATGGTTTTGTTCCAGCTAGGCACCACACCTGACCAATTGAGCTAATTGATCAGTTCAGTGATTGCCTAAATTCAACACACCTGTCCTTCCAGGTAGGTTAAATTAAAAAAATGAATAACCTGCGGCACTCCAGGACCAGGGTTTCCTACCCCTGCAGTACAGTATCATTAACACATTATCTATATGCGTTTACACTGAGTATACAAAACATTAAGAACACCTGCTCTATCCATGACATTGACTGACCAGGTGAATCCAGGTGAAAGCTATGATCCCTTATTGATGTCACTTGTTAAATCCACTTCAACTCAGATGAAGGGGAGGAGACAGGTTAAAGAAGGATTTTTAAGCTTTGATACAACTGAAACATGGATTGTGTATGTGTGCCATTCAGAGGGTGAATGGGCAAGACAAAAAATGTAAGTGCCTTTGAACGGGTTATGGTAGTAGGTGCCAGGCGCTCCGGTTTGTGTCAAGAACGGCAATGTTGCTGAGTTTTTCACGCTCAACAGTGTCCCATGTGTATTGAGAATGGTCCACCACCCAAAGGACATCCAGCCAACTTGACACAACTGTTTGATGCATTGGAGTCAACATGGGCCAGCATCCCTGTGGAACGCTTTCGACACCTTGTAGAGTCCATGCCCTGACGAATTAAGGCTGTTCTGAGGGCAAAATGATTAAGAAGGTGTTCCAAATGTTTGGTATACTCAGTGGATGTCTTAAATTCCATCATAATATCTCTCCTTGCTATATGAACACAATATCCCATATCTGTTTAGTTTTTTTGTGTAAAGACCACATCATGGTCATCATCAATGTATGAAACACATTATTAAAAGTGTCTTTATGTGCTTATTTGCTGACAAAAAAAGGGGGGGAGGCGGGGAGGGGGGGTGCAACTATTTTAGTTTTTTGTTTTTTTAGTCATTTTAGCAGACGCTCTTCTCCAGAGCAACTTACAGTTAGTGAGTGCATACATTTTTCATACTGGCCCCCCCCGTGGGAAACGAACCCACAACCCTGGCGTTGCAAGCGCCATGCTCTACCAACTGAGTTACAGGGGACTTGTTCTTAATGTACTCAGTGTATACCACAGGAGGTTGGGGGGCACCTTCATTGGGGAGAACGGGCTTGTGGTAATGACTGGAGCTGAATAGGTGGAATGTGTTTGATGCCGTTCCAGCTATTGTTATGAGCCGTCCTCCCCTGGTATATATATCTAAGGTTATATGGCTTGTCTGTGCTTCAAAAGGCACATCGGAAGACATCTGAGTCCGCTGCGTAATGTTACAGAACAAGTGCTTTATTGTCCTACTGTGATATGTAACATCTGTACAACTGCTAAACAAAGCGCAGACCATACAATATGCTGTGATGAGAGACACGAACGTGTACAAAGTTTTATGCAGGCAATTATGAATTCATCAATCCATTACGTATAATAAACCGTGGACATGTATCGAAGCGCAGAAACTAACCTTGACGAACATACAGGCTGCAAACAAGTGCTATGCAAACATCATTTACATACATGTACAAAACATCAAAGACTCCTTTCGAAAAGAAAGGTGGTTGCATTACATGTACAGTCAGGATTACAGAAATTAATGACATTCTATACAATATTTATAGTTTTATATTTAAAATGATACAATTATACTTGTGTTAATGTGCAGGCATTGTCCTCCACCCCACACAGACACTCATACTGAACTCACTCACCTGTCTCTTATGTCTGCCTATAAAGTTAGATAAACAAATCTCTCTCTTCCTTCTGCTTGACCTGCGTCTGTTAACTAGAACTACAGACTACTAGCTGTTATTCCAACAAAACATCTAACAACAATTCCAGTTGAATATGTTGAGGTCAATGCCATATATTCCACATGATGCAACATTTTTTTTTTTTTCAGAACAGTTTAATACTCAAGTAGTTGGTGAAAGTAATAAGCCACAAGGTTTAGAAATTCAAAAGAAAATACAAAGTTGATGAAATAAGGCAAGCACTTTGTAGGTGTTAACCTGTTTGCAATACAGGGAAGCCCTTAATACATGTTGAACCTTTCATAAACTCAGTTATTCTCACACACATGCCCACACACCTCAAAACGACTGTCCAACCCTTTCTACAAAACCTTGGTGCAACACACTGGAGAAAGAGCGAGAGCATGTTTCCAGTTGACCTGATTCATGTAGTTCGCTACCTTCACAGTTAGCTACACTGGAGCTGCTGTATTAACAGACATCTGAAAGGTACATGCTTAAAGGAGCACCTTATGGAGTCCTATCATTAGGCATAGTCACTGCCATGCAGTCAGTCTCTCTACAGAGCAACAGTCACTCAGTCAGTCTCTCTACAGATCAACAGTCACTCAGTCAGTCTCTACAGAGCAACAGTCACTCAGTCAGTCTCTCTACAGAGCAACAGTCACTCAGTCAGTCTCTCTACAGAGCAACAGTCACTCAGTCTCTCTACAGATCAACAGTCAGTCAGTCAGTCTCTCTACAGATCAACAGTCAGTCAGTCAGTCTCTCTACAGATCAACAGTCACTCAGTCTCTCTACAGATCAACAGTCAGTCAGTCAGTCTCTCTACAGATCAACAGTCAGTCAGTCTCTCTACAGAGCAACAGTCAGTCATCTCTCTACAGATCAACAGTCAGTCAGTCAGTCTCTCTACAGATCAACAGTCAGTCAGTCAGTCTCTCTACAGATCAACAGTCAGTCAGTCAGTCTCTCTACAGATCAACAGTCACTCAGTCTCTCTACAGATCAACAGTCAGTCAGTCAGTCTCTCTACAGATCAACAGTCACTCAGTCTCTCTACAGATCAACAGTCAGTCAGTCTCTCTACAGATCAACAGTCAGTCAGTTAGAGTCTCGCTGGTGTATTGAACTGGGCATCACTGAGACCTCAATATGGCTATTCTACCCTCTGGATATCACAAAGTGTCAAAGTGCATAGACAGCTACATGATTTCTCTCTACCTCACCTGCCTGTAGAGCTGGTTGGCTCACTCCTACTAAAGGATGTAGTCTAAGGTACAACTAGGATCAACATGTTCAGGGAAAGAATTACAGAGTAAAGTGGAGTGTCTCCCAGACACTGAGCTAAAGTCTGTTTAGAATCCCCCTCCGCTAATGGTTTAGGTTTGGATATGGGGAGGGTAAGCTGAACCTAGATGATCATTGTTAACTAAGGGGTGACTTGAGCAAGGATGACAGAGTTGTGGTCAAAACTAAAGTGAATATTGAGCTTTCCTACTGGTTAGGGCTGCTGGAAGATGTGTTGATGGAGCGCGCGCGCACACACACACACACACACACAGCGACATGTCAGCCTGTCTGTTGGAGCTGGGATGAAGAGGTCAGAGGTTAGATGGAAGGTCAGCCTTTTCCTCCCTGGTCAGTCTGCCAGCTGGTTTTGCCCTTACAGACTAAACTCCCGACAAAACACTGGTCCTCTGTAGCTCAGTTGGTAGAGCATGGCGCTTGCAACCACAGGATAGTGGGTTGGATTCCCGTGACCACCCATACATAAAGAATGTATGCATGCATGACTAAGTCGTTTTGAATAAAAGCCTAAAGCTAAATGGCATAATAAAACATACACACAGTGTCCATCAACGCTACACTCACTGAGACTGGGGAAAACAATGTGTTATAAATGCTTGATAGCTCAATGGAAAAGTTAATGATGATTAAAAGGAATTTTAAACAATTGACATTCCCTTAATTGCATTTAGTAATAAAAGACTGAGAGAAGTTCAGGCACATTGTGACGTTTTGGAAAGCATTCGGCTAAAACTGCTAAACCTCGTTAGAGATGGTAGTAAGACCTCTTCATGATAAAGGGATAGAAAGGCAACCAATCATTCTTTAACTGTCATACACAGACTGACAGTCAGACTACGGAAGCATGTAATCAATCAACGCTCTCATCTCATATCTCTCACTATATGTCACCTACAGTATGACAACCCCACCTGAGATATTGAGGCAGACAGAGGACAGCACAGGGCTCATACCTGGAATGTTCAGGTCATTTGGAATGTGCCGCTGATTTCGGAAGCCTGGCTGTAGCAACACTAGAACAACACTAAAGGAGATGTCTCTTCTTAAAGCTTTACTTGGTCCAGGAGAGTGGAGGAGACAGGGGTCAGCCTCCAGGAGAGTGGAGGTGTCAGGGGTCAGCCTCCAGGAGAGTGGAGGAGTCAGGGGTCAGGGGTCAGCCTCCAGGAGAGTGGAGGAGACAGGGGTCAGGGGTCAGCCTCCAGGAGAGTGGAGGGGTCAGGGGTCAGCCTCCAGGAGAGTGGAGGAGACAGGGGTCAGCCTCCAGGAGGGTGGAGGAGACAGGGGTCAGGGGTCAGCCTCCAGAGCTGCCTCGGCTAGCTGGTGTCACAGTGCAGGGCAATATGGCTGATAGAACAACAATACTAGGATGTATTGCTTCAATTTGAACATATTCTCAACACCATTCTATCTTTCATTACATGTAACTCCCTCTAAATAGCATCGATGGGTTGGTAGGGTAACAGTCATGGTCCTTTCTAGAAAAAGAGCATAATTCAATAGAAACACCAGATTCTGGTCGGTAACCAAGTAATAGCATATCATGGCAACAGTTTGACTTGGTTAAAAACAACAACATCAACAACAACAACGTGGAGGCATCCCACACACTTGCTAGCTAACTATCTGATCAAGTACCCTGTATGTTACACATATAACCAGAACACTGCACTCTTCAACACAGTAACTATCTGACACATACATATCTGACACTGGTACTCAGACTCAGTCTCCGCTAGTCCATCCATCAGTCACAAACACACATACAAGAGAATCGTCCCAAATGGCATTTACCCATAGGGCCCTGGTCAAAAGTAGTGCACTATATAGAGAATTGGGTGCCATTTGGGACGCAACCATAGTCATAGAGATGACATTAGGGGGGGTCACAGAGGTGATGTTCTGAGGCTCATGTCCCGTTGCTGTGTCACCACAGTGACCCGGTGGGGGTGTCGGTGTAACAGAGGTATGACATCACAAAAACGCCACACGGGTTAATGCTGCATGAATTGCAAAACTCCCTTTTAACTAAAGTACAAATAAAAGACAAATAGAGACCAACATAGAAGACAAATAAGCGACAAACCCAGAGAACACGTATGAGTTAAAAAGGTCTATAAAAATACTACTATAGCTACTGTAGAAAGAGCAGCCCTGCAGGCCTCAGAGGTTTCTCTCAGAGGTTTCTCTGGACCGGATCCTGGAGATAGAGGCAGCGTGTGAGGCCACCCTTCCCGTACTAACAGACAGACAGACAGCCCTCAGAGAGCCAGGGAAGCGGGGTTAGACCAGGGATAGGATGGGGCTGGGGTTGGGGGTAGGGTTTGGAGGTTGGGGGTAGGGGTTGGGGGCTGGGGGTAGGGGTTGGGGGTAGGGGTTGGGGGCTGGGGCTACTGTAGTCTCTCTCTGTCTTGTCTCTAGTGGATGGGGTTGATGTCTGTACGGTGGTTGGGCAGGCTATGCACAGTGCTGCCCCCTACAACTGTGCTGGAGGTGGTGATGGTGTTGTGCTGGATGACCTGCTGCTGGGAGCAGGGTGGGGTCGGGCTGCCGGCTGGACTGCTGTCTGGACCTGAGGGGAGGAGGACAACACACAGGGTGACTGGATGATTGGTAATTGTGTGTGTGTGTGTGTGTGTGTGTGTGTGTGTGTGTGTGTGTGTGTGTGTGTGTGTGTGTGTGTGTGTGTGTGTGTGTGTGTGTGTGTGTGTGTGAGTGTGTGTGAGTGCTGTGTTTGTATCTACATGTGTGGGTGGGTCCTGAACATGAAACTGAATAGAAAAACAAATGTGAAACCCTCAATAGAATAACTCTCTAGATGTCCATTTATCTAAGCAAACACTGTCCAAAAACCTTCAACTGTTAAAAACCTCTTTATTTTCACCAAAAATATAATTGTTACATTTCTATGTACAGTATAAAACACTGAACATTGTGTATTCCAAAGAAAAATCAATCTATCATATACCCCTTTCAGACATATGGAATGTGGCGCGTTGAAAGCGCCTCGGCTATGGCATGTTTGTTTGCCTGAAAGAGTATGCTTCTGAAGCGGGGCTAACATCCAGCACTAGGCAACCAGAACTGTCAATCAAATTATCTCGCGCTGCCTGCGCGCAGACCACTCACTCCTAAGAAAAGTACTTTGAAGTTGGTTAAATACAATTACTTACCAATACATTTAGTAGAAAGAAAACACATCTATCTAATTACCATAAACAACTACAGAGAAACAACACAACCCTACCATAAAAAAACTACAGAAAAACAACACAACAGCACACCAATCAACGTTTATTGTTGTCAGGGAAACAATACCGAACATTCTATGCAGAATTCTACTGTCTGAAAAGGTACAGACGCTTTTTTTACTTGTCTGAAAGGTTTTCAATTGTCGCTATCGACTCGTTACTGCAGCTGTGTCCTATGTATGAAAAGGGTAAATACTTTATCCCTTTGAAAAAACCTGTTTGATACATTTTCACAACATACTAGGAGTGACATCTGTACACAGACAGACTGGGCTTATCAATGCAAGTCTCTCCCAGTCAGTCAGTCCAGCCCAGTCTACTCCCCCTCTACACAAGGAGCCGTTGAGAGCAGGGCAGTGCGAGGGGAAGTGAGCCTGATTTTCCCCTGCCTGCCTGCTGAAGCCTCACAGCACAGGGAGGGTCTTCTGTCTTCTCCTAATTACATGGAAATGTCACCCCTATCCATATCAGAGGGTGGGGTTCTGATCTCATACTCTGCTGCTGTGGAACAGTCCAATAACCAGCAGGGGGACCGGGACCGGCGGGACGGGACATGGGAGTTTGGACGTCGGTCAGCAGTCTGTGACGTCTTTCTTCCGTGGAATCTCTGCAGCGACCATGGGCTGTGGTTCAGTTCTACGACTCCGGTCCACTTTTGATGGAAAAACAGGCCTCATGTTCTGGGGTTGTGAGGACCAGTACCAGACTTCCAGGCCAGGTGCTCTCCTAGTGCCTCCCTCCCCCGCATCCATGAAACAGCGTGGCTCCCGCCAGCATACCTACACCCTGTGTGTATGGCAGGACAGCTGGGGAGGTTCTCTATGCAGGTTTAGCTGCATACTAGTGACAAGGCACAGGGACTAGTGTGTGTGTTTCGGGGGTTTCGCATGTGTTTGTGTTGAAGAGTGCATGTGTGCGTGTGTGAACAAGCTACTCACTGAGGTAACCTTGGGAGTCTTTCTGCAGAGTGGTGATGGGGCAGTCTTTATGGGTGAGGAGGAGCTGCTTGAGTTGGGTCACCTCGTTCTTCAGCACTGTCACCTCATTCTGAAAACAAGTCAGTCAATAAAATGTGTTTTAGAAAGCCCGTTTTACATCAGCAGTTTTCACAAAGTGATTTACAGTTACCCAGCCAACACACATTTTGAGCACAATAAGAGTGATTTACTGTTAGCTGTACTGAGTGATTATCTTTGCTTGGTGAATAAATTCAGCTTATTTTTGTATTGAATAGATCCTTAATAAAGGCACATTCTTAATAAAATGAAAATAGCTTGTTTAAGCCTCACTGCAAACCCCACAATAAATAATTACTGCAATTAAGTTTATTATCATTGCTAAAACAATGTACAATTACGGGATTAAGATTTCTATCTTAATTTGAATTTAATAACACTACGGCAAATAAATGTAACAGCTCATTGTTAGGAATGTCAAAAGACAGACAATTTCAGGGGATGGTTTTGATTTCTGGTTGAAAATCTATGAGTGTGGGGTGAGTGTCTGCCTCCTCGAACTACAACAAGCCCCTACGGAACAACAGACTGAACTGTAACAAGCCCCTACGGAACAACAGACTGAACTGTAACAAGCCCCTACGGAACAACAGACTGAACTGTAACAAGCCCCTACGGAACAACAGACTGAACTGTAACAAGCCCCTACGGAACAACAGACTGAACTGTAACAAGCCCCTACGGAACAACAGACTGAACTGTAACAAGCCCCTACGGAACAACAGACTGAACTGTAACAAGCCCCTACGGAACAACAGACTGAACTGTAACAAGCCCCTACGGAACAACAGACTGAACTGTAACAAGCCCCTAGGGAACAACAGACTGAACTGTAACAAGCCCCTAGGGAACAACAGACTGAACTGTAACAAGCCCCTAGGGAACAACACACTGAACTATAACAAGCCCCTACAGAACAACAGACTGAACTGTAACAAGCCCCTACGGAACAACAGACTGAACTGTAACAAGCCCCTACGGAACAACAGACTGAACTGTAACAAGCCCCTACGGAACATCAGACTGAACTGTAACAAGCCCCTACGGAACAACAGACTGAACTGTAACAAGCCCCTACGGAACAACAGACTGAACTGTAACAAGCCCCTACGGAACAACAGACTGAACTGTAACAAGCCCCTACGGAACATCAGACTGAACTGTAACAAGCCCCTACGGAACAACATACTGAACTGTAACAAGCCCCTAGGGAACAACAGACTGAACTGTAACAAGCCCCTATGGAACAACAGACTGAACTGTAACAAGCCCCTACGGAACAACAGACTGAACTGTAACAAGCCCCTAGGGAACAACAGACTGAACTGTAACAAGCCCCTAGGGAACAACAGACTGAACTGTAACAAGCCCCTACGGAACAACAGACTGAACTGTAACTAGCCCCTACGGAACAACAGACTGAACTGTAACAAGCCCCTACGGAACAACAGACTGAACTGTAACAAGCCCCTAGGGAACAACAGACTGAACTGTAACAAGCCCCTACGGAACAACAGACTGAACTGTAACAAGCCCCTACGGAACAACAGACTGAACTGTAACAAGCCCCTACGGAACAACAGACTGAACTGTAACAAGCCCCTACGGAACAACAGACTGAACTGTAACAAGCCCCTACGGAACAACAGACTGAACTGTAACAAGCCCCTACGGAACAACAGACTGAACTGTAACAAGCCCCTACGGAACAACAGACTGAACTGTAACAAGCCCCTACGGAGGGAGAACATATTTATTACAATTCCTATTCCCTGCTTTTTGAACATAAAAGTCCATTCCAATGTGAAGACATAGGGTGCGTCCCAAATAGCGCCATATTCCCTATATAGTGCACTACTTTTGACCAGAGCCCTATTGTCCATGGTCAAAAGTAGTGCAGTAAATAGGGACTAGGGTGCCATTTGGACATAATCATCCAGTCCACATATATCTTACCAGAAGTTGCATGTTGGTCTGGGTGAGCTCTTCAGCCTTCTTCTCCAGTGACACGACCCATACTTTCCTCTTCTGTCTGCATCGCGTGGCCGCCGCTCGGTTTCTCTCCAGAAACTTCCGCCGCCGTTCGTCAGGGTCCTCGTCCACCGTCCGCCTGCGGCGCCCACCGCTAGGGGGCGGAGACTGCATCGTCTGGCTCGGCTGCATCTGCTGGGCCGCCGGCGACAACTAGAGAGAGAGAGAGAGCGGTACAGACAGAGAGAGAGAGAGAGCGGTACAGACAGAGAGAGAGAGAGAGAGAGAGCGGTACAGACAGAGAGAGAGAGAGAGAGCGGTACAGACAGAGAGAGAGAGAGAGAGAGAGCGGTACAGACAGAGAGAGAGAGAGAGCGGTACAGACAGAGAGAGAGAGAGAGAGAGCGGTACAGACAGAGAGAGAGAGAGAGTGTGGTACAGACAGAGAGAGAGAGAGCGGTACAGACAGAGAGAGAGAGAGAGAGCGGTACAGACAGAGAGAGAGAGAGCGGTACAGACAGAGAGTGAGAGAGCGGTACAGACAGAGAGAGAGAGAGCGGTACAGACAGAGAGTGAGAGAGCGGTACAGACAGAGAGAGAGAGAGCGGTACAGACAGAGAGAGAGAGAGCGGTACAGACAGAGAGAGAGAGAGCGGTACAGACAGAGAGAGAGAGAGCGGTACAGACAGAGAGAGAGAGAGAGAGAGAGAGAGAGAGCGGTACAGACAGAGAGAGAGAGAGCGGTACAGACAGAGAGAGAGAGAGCGGTACAGACAGAGAGAGAGAGAGAGAGAACAAGGTCACACACGTGGGTCACTAAGAAGGACTTCAACCATGTCTCGTCTACCCTAATCTCTCATGAACGTCTTAACCTAGCTGATTTGGTTGTACCCTACCTGGTTCTTACTTCTACCAAACATGATTCATTCATACTTCTACTCTACCTGTTTAAAGTCACTATTCATGGTCCCTACTCTACCTGTTTAAAGTCACTATTCATGGTCCCTACTCTACCTGTTTAAAGTCACTATTCATGGTCCCTACTCTACCTGTTTAAAGTCACTATTCATGGTCCCTACTCTACCTGTTTAAAGTCACTATTCATGGTCCCTACTCTACCTGTTTAAAGTCACTATTCATGGTCCCTACTCTACCTGTTTAAAGTCACTATTCATGATCGCTACTCTATCTGTTTAAAGTCACTATTCATGGTCCCTACTCTACTTGTTTAAAGTCACTATTCATGGTCCCTACACTACCTGTTTAAAGTCACTATTCATGGTCCCTACTCTACCTGTTTAAAGTCACTATTCATGGTCCCTACTCTACCTGTTTAAAGTCACTATTCATGATCCCTACTCTACCTGTTTAAAGTCACTATTCATGGTCCCTACTCTACCTGTTTAAAGTCACTATTCATGGTCCCTACTCTACCTGTTGAAAGTCACTATTCATGATCCCTACTCTACCTGTTTAAAGTCACTATTCATGATCCCTACTCTACCTGTTTAAAGTCACTATTCATGGTCCCTACTCTACCTGTTTAAAGTCACTATTCATGGTCCCTACTCTACCTGTTTAAAGTCACTATTCATGGTCCCTACTCTACCTGTTTAAAGTCACTATTCATGGCCCCTACTCTACTTGTTTAAAGTCACTATTCATGGTCCCTACTCTACCTGTTTAAAGTCACTATTCATGCCCCCCCCCCCCCCCCCCCCCCCTCAGGCATCCATCCATACATGTACAGTGGGGGAAAAAAGTATTTAGTCAGCCACCAATTGTGCAAGTTCTCGCACTTAAAAAGATGAGAGAGGCCTGTCATTTTCATCATAGGTACACGTCAACTATGACAGACAAATTGAGAGAAAAAAATCCAGAAATTCACATTGTAGGATTTTTTATGAATTTATTTGCAAATTATGGTGGAAAATAAGTATTTGGTCACCTACAAACAAGCAAGATTTCTGGCTCTCACAGACCTGTAACTTCTTCTTTAAGAGGCTCCTCTGTCCTCCACTCATTACCTGTATTAATGGCACCTGTTTGAACTTGTTATCAGTATAAAAGACACCTGTCCACAACCTCAAACAGTCACACTCCAAACTCCACTATGGCCAAGACCAAAGAGCTGTCAAAGGACACCAGAAACAAAATTGTAGACCTGCACCAGGCTGGGAAGACTGAATCTGCAATAGGTAAGCAGCTTGGTTTGAAGAAATCAACTGTGGGAGCAATTATTAGGAAATGGAAGACATACAAGACCACTGATAATCTCCCTCGATCTGGGGCTCCACGCAAGATCTCACCCCGTGGGGTCAAAATGATCACAAGTCCCAGAACCACACGGGGGGACCTAGTGAATGACCTGCAGAGAGCTGGGACCAAAGTAACAAAGCCTACCATCAGTAACACACTACGCCGCCAGGGACTCAAATCCTGCAGTGCCAGATGTGTCCCCCTGCTTAAGCCAGTACATGTCCAGACCCGTCTGAAGTTTGCTAGAGTGCATTTGGATGATCCAGAAGAGGATTGGGAGAATGTCATATGGTCAGATGAAACCAAAATAGAACTTTTTGGTAAAAACTCAACTCGTTGTGTTTGGAGGACAAAGAATGCTGAGTTGCATCCAAAGAACACCATACCTACTGTGAAGCATGGGAGTGGAAACATCATGCTTTGGGGCTGTTTTTCTGCAAAGGGACCAGGACGACTGATCCATGTAAAGGAAAGAATGAATGGGGCCATGTATCGTGAGATTTTGAGTGAAAACCTCCTTCCATCAGCAAGGGCATTGAAGATGAAACGTGGCTGGGTCTTTCAGCATGACAATGATCCCAAACACACCACCCGGGCAACGAAGGAGTGGCTTCGTAAGAAGCATTTCAAGGTCCTGGAGTGGCCTAGCCAGTCTCCAGATCTCAACCCCATAGAAAATCTTTGGAGGGAGTTGAAAGTCCGTGTTGCCCAGCGACAGCCCCAAAACATCACTGCTCTAGAGGAGATCTGCATGGAGGAATGGGCCAAAATACCAGTAACAGTGTGTGAAAACCTTGTGAAGACTTACAGAAAACGTTTGACCTGTGTCATTGCCAACAAAGGGTATATAACAAAGTATTGAGAAACTTTTGTTATTGACCAAATACTTATTTTCCACCATAATTTGCAAATAAATTCATTAAAAATCCTACAATGTGATTTTCTGGATTTTTTTTTCTCATTTTGTCTGTCATAGTTGACGTGTACCTATGATGAAGATTACAGGCCTCTCTCATCTTTTTAAGTGGGAGAACTTGCACAATTGGTGGCTGACTAAATACTTTTTTCCCCCACTGTATATTACCTCCTGTAGCTATTCCATGTCTCGCCACTTCCTTAAAAACAAAATTATGCCCTCCCCCTCCCCCTCCCCACCCCTTCTTCTTCCCCTGTCTGTGGGCGTCAGTCAGTCAGTCAGTCAGGAGCAGGCGGGTGGGTGAGTGAGTAACTGGACTGATTTACAGAGCAGCCCTGCCCGCCTTGTTAAAGAAGTGTCAGGACACAGTTTTCCACCGCCCACCTCCACTCAGCCTAACCCTCGCAGACACACAGTCAGAAAGAGCCTGCTTTGCTTTCTAAAACCCCTCAGTATGCCCACTGAATGGTCCTGACATAGACTTGGCATGGGTCAAGTGCTTTCAGTCCTCAGATCATTACCATTTTCATGGTGGAAAATACGAGTTGCTTTGATGGCGGCTGTGTATACAGCCAGTGTTGTTTTAATGTTTTAATGGTACAGAAGGATCTATTTGGAACATAAATGGCGGGAGGGGGGGTTCCTAATGGCTCAACAGTCTACAATATACATTAATGGTATTAGTTGAGCTTTAACCTTATTGTAATTCACATCACTTCCATGTCAACATCAGTCCTGGGACAAATGTTTGAATCAATGTCAAATGTAGGAGAAACCCAAAGACAATAACAGTATGTATCGTTAGTTGATGCTACGCCGTGTGACTGATGTTCTTTCAGCCCTCCATGACTAGTGCTAATAACCCAGGCCAGTCTTATAGGCCTACAACACCTGGAACATGGTGTGACCACTGGACTGACTGACTGAAGCCCTGGTCTATACATTACCCTAACCCTACAACACCTGGAACATGGTGTGACCACTGGACTGACTGACTGAAGCCCTGGTCTATACATTACCTTAACCCTACAACACCTGGAACATGTTGTGACCACTGGACTGACTGACTGAAGCCCTGGTCTATACATTACCCTAACCCTACAACACCTGGAACATGGTGTGACCACTGGACTGACTGACTGAAGCCCTGGTCTATACATTACCCTAACCCTACAACACCTGGAACATGTTGTGACCACTGGACTGACTGACTGAAGCCCTGGTCTATACATTACCCTAACCCTACAACACCTGGAACATGTTGTGACCACTGGACTGACTGACTGAAGCCCTGGTCTATACATTACCCTAACCCTACAACACCTGGAACATGTTGTGACCACTGGACTGGCTGACTGAAGCCCTGGTCTATACATTACCCTAACCCTACAACACCTGGAACATGTTGTGACCACTGGACTGACTGACTGAAGCCCTGGTCTATACATTACCCTAACCCTACAACACCTGGAACATGTTGTGACCACTGGACTGGCTGACTGAAGCCCTGGTCTATACATTACCCTAACCCTACAACACCTGGAACATGTTGTGACCACTGGACTGACTGACTGAAGCCCTGGTCTATACATTACCCTAACCCTACAACACCTGGAACATGTTGTGACCACTGGACTGACTGACTGAAGCCCTGGTCTATACATTACCCTAACCCTACAACACCTGGAACATGTTGTGACCACTGGACTGACTGACTGAAGCCCTGGTCTATACATTACCCTAACCCTACAACACCTGGAACATGTTGTGACCACTGGACTGACTGACTGAAGCCCTGGTCTATACATTACCCTAACCCTACAACACCAGGAACATGTTGTGACCACTGGACTGACTGACTGAAGCCCTGGTCTATACATTACCCTAACCCTACAACACCTGGAACATGTTGTGACCACTGGACTGGCTGACTGAAGCCCTGGTCTATACATTACCCTAACCCTACAACACCTGGAACATGTTGTGACCACTGGACTGACTGACTGAAGCCCTGGTCTATACATTACCCTAACCCTACAACACCTGGAACATGTTGTGACCACTGGACTGACTGACTGAAGCCCTGGTCTATACATTACCCTAACCCTACAACACCTGGAACATGTTGTGACCACTGGACTGACTGACTGAAGCCCTGGTCTATACATTACCCTAACCCTACAACACCAGGAACATGTTGTGACCACTGGACTGACTGACTGAAGCCCTGGTCTATACATTACCCTAACCCTACAACACCAGGAACATGTTGTGACCACTGGACTGACTGACTGAAGCCCTGGTCTATACATTACCCTAACCCTACAACACCTGGAACATGTTGTGACCACTGGACTGGCTGACTGAAGCCCTGGTCTATACATTACCCTAACCCTACAACACCTGGAACATGTTGTGACCACTGGACTGACTGACTGAAGCCCTGGTCTATACATTACCCTAACCCTACAACACCTGGAACATGTTGTGACCACTGGACTGACTGACTGAAGCCCTGGTCTATACATTACCCTAACCCTACAACACCTGGAACATGTTGTGACCACTGGACTGACTGACTGAAGCCCTGGTCTATACATTACCCTAACCCTACAACACCTGGAACATGTTGTGACCACTGGACTGACTGACTGAAGCCCTGGTCTATACATTACCCTAACCCTACAACACCAGGAACATGTTGTGACCACTGGACTGACTGACTGAAGCCCTGGTCTATACATTACCCTAACCCTACAACACCTGGAACATGTTGTGACCACTGGACTGGCTGACTGAAGCCCTGGTCTATACATTACCCTAACCCTACAACACCTGGAACATGTTGTGACCACTGGACTGACTGACTGAAGCCCTGGTCTATACATTACCCTAACCCTACAACACCTGGAACATGTTGTGACCACTGGACTGACTGACTGAAGCCCTGGTCTATACATTACCCTAACCCTACAACACCTGGAACATGTTGTGACCACTGGACTGACTGACTGAAGCCCTGGTCTATACATTACCCTAACCCTACAACACCTGGAACATGTTGTGACCACTGGACTGACTGACTGAAGCCCTGGTCTATACATTACCCTAACCCTACAACACCAGGAACATGTTGTGACCACTGGACTGACTGACTGAAGCCCTGGTCTATACATTACCCTAACCCTACAACACCTGGAACATGTTGTGACCACTGGACTGACTGACTGAAGCCCTGGTCTATACATTACCCTAACCCTACAACACCTGGAACATGTTGTGACCACTGGACTGACTGACTGAAGCCCTGGTCTATACATTACCCTAACCCTACAACACCTGGAACATGTTGTGACCACTGGACTGACTGACTGAAGCCCTGGTCTATACATTACCCTAACCCTACAACACCAGGAACATGTTGTGACCACTGGACTGACTGACTGAAGCCCTGGTCTATACATTACCCTAACCCTACAACACCTGGAACATGTTGTGACCACTGGACTGACTGACTGAAGCCCTGGTCTATACATTACCCTAACCCTACAACACCAGGAACATGTTGTGACCACTGGACTGACTGACTGAAGCCCTGGTCTATACATTACCCTAACCCTACAACACCAGGAACATGTTGTGACCACTGGACTGACTGACTGAAGCCCTGGTCTATACATTACCCTAACCCTACAACACCTGGAACATGTTGTGACCACTGGACTGACTGACTGAAGCCCTGGTCTATACATTACCCTAACCCTACAACACCAGGAACATGTTGTGACCACTGGACTGACTGACTGAAGCCCAGTGCATATGTTATGGCAACCTAACAGAGTAAAGGCCTAAACTCCCCAAACGAGTCTGTGTGAGGCACTTAAGAGTAAGGGTGTGGGGCATAGCTTCCAAACGCGCCCTGAGAATCCTTTACGACAGACAGTTTACAACCTCCAGCTGACCCTCCTGACCGCTGAGACTGATCTGCAGCTGACCAACCTCAAAGGAAAAACTGACCTTTGTGTCTGTTGCCAGGTAACTAACCTCTTCTTGGCAGTATGGCCACGGCCCACGGCTGAAGGAAAATGTGTCTGACCAGCCCCGGCGCTTTACAGTGAATTTGAAGTGTAATTTCCTCTACTGCATTTATACCAAACCACTAATGTCTGTCTGTCTACCAGACCATTAAAGTACAGGACTGAACTGTTATGCTTTGGGTTAAAGTAGGTGCTTTTGGCTTCACATGTGGTTTCGGTAGGTACTTGCCATGCTTTGGTTTTGTGACAAACCTTCATAAACTTCTGTCTATACATGAATGGTTCTGATATTTACCTCCCGCTACCTCTGGCTCTGGTATCTATGCGTGGGGAAATAATCACTTGTGAGTGCTAACCTGTGAATGTGACCCTGGTCCAGAGTGAAGTGGAGGGTGGGGGGAGGACTGGTGCGGGTGTCCAGGGTGGAGGTGAGGCGGGGGGGAGGTCTGGTGTGGGTGCCCAGGGTGGAGGTGAGGCGAGGGGGAGGTCTGGTGTGGGTGCCCAGGGTGGAGGTGAGGCGAGGGGGAGGTCTGGTGTGGGTGCCCAGGGTGGAGGTGAGGCGGGTGGGAGTTGTGGTGGGGGTTGTGGCCCTGCGGGTGGTGGTGCCCGCTGTGGTGCTGGTGGGGGTGGTGCTGGTAGGCGTGGCTGTGGAGCGGAGCCGGCAGGTGCTGGTGAAGGTGGTGATGGCCGCTCCCCTGCTCCTGCTGCTGCCGCGATGACATCATCTCCATCATGTGACCCATGCTGTTCATGTTGCCGTTGGCGATGGCTCCCGGGTGGTGCGCGAGCGCCGCCTTCAGCCTCTGTATGGAGAAGAACAAGATGGTGGCCATGTATCTATCATTCACTGGGATTAGGGACAGGAGTTCTTCCTGGTCAAGACATCAGGTCATCAGGACAAAACTTCAGGTGTTTACTATGCCAGACCATAGAGTTAAATGATTCATCTCTTTAGGCCAGACTTTGTCTGTTTGACAGTCTATCATTGAGTTAACTGGCAACAGGTACTGTAGGTCAACTGAAAGTGTGTTGACTATTGACTGTGAGATGATACACAGCTGCATTCATCTTTATACTGTACATCCACATGTCACGGCTGAGGTACAAAGCAGAGCTGATCCTTGACAGCCCTCTCTCCCTCTTTCTCTCTCTCTTTCTCTCTCTCTTCTGCTTTCTTACTTTCCATCTCTCTCTTCCTCTCTCTCTCCCTTCCTTTCTCTCAGAGCTTAGACAGTGATCTTCCTCTTTCTCTCCCTCTCCATATCTCTCTCCATCTCTCTCTCCATCTCTCTCTCCATCTCTCTCTCCATATCTCTCTCCATCTCCCTCTCCATCTCTCTCTCCATCTCTCTCTCCACCTCTCTCTCCATCTCCATCTCTCTCTTCATCTCTCTCTCCTTTCCTCTCTCCATCTCTCTCTCCATCTCTCTCTCCTTTCCTCTCTCTCCATCTCTCTCTCCACCTCTCTCTCTATTTCTCTCTCTATTTCTCTCTCCACCTCTCTCTCTATTTCTCTCTCCATCTCTCTCTCCATCTCTCTCTCCTTTCCTCTCTCTCCATCTCTCTCTCCATCACTCTCCATTTCTCTCTCTATCTCTCTCCATCTCTCTCTCCATCTCTCTCTCTATTTCTCTCTCCATCTCTCTCTCCATTTCTCTGTCCATCTCTCTCTCCATCTCTCTCTCCTTTCCTCTCTCTCATCTCTCTCTCCATCTCTCACTCTATTTCTCTCTCCATCTCTCTCTCCATCTCTCCCCATCTCTCTCTCCATCTCTCTCTCTATTTCTCTCTCCATCTCTCTCTCCATTTCTCTGTCCATCTCTCTCTCCATCTCTCTCTATTTCTCTCTCCTATCCTCTCTCCATCTCTCTCCATCTCTCTCTCCTTTCCTCTCTCTCCATCTCTCTCCATCTCTCTCTCCATCTCTCTCTCTATTTCTCTCTCCTTTCCTCTCTCCATCTCTCTCCATCTCTCTCCATCTCTCTCCCTATTTCTCTCTCCATCTCTCTCTCCATTTCTCTGTCCATCTCTCTCTCTCTATTTCTCTCTCCATCTCTGGTGATCCTCTGTAGCTCAATTGGTAGAGCATGGCGCTTGTAACGCCCAGGGTAGTGGGTTCAATTCCCGGGACCACCCATACGTAAAAATGTATGCACACATGACTGTAAGTCGCTTTGGATAAAAGCATCTGCTAAATGGCATATTATTATTATTTCTCTCTCTATCTCTCTCTCCATCTCGCTCTCCAGGTCTAACTGGATGAGGGATACATCTGCCTGTCTGTCTGTCTTTCTGGCTGTCTGAGAGCCCGATGCTGGTCTGTTCTATGTTTACTCAGGGGCAGGTTTGTTGCTTTAACCGTGTGGTCTACTTAAGACTCACTGAGAGGCTCTGAGAACTGGCCAAGATCTGAGACCAGACAGACAGAAAGATGAGAGAGAGAGAGGCAGAGAGAGAGAGGGGACAGCGAGAGATAGGGGTGGAAAGAGAGAGAGAGAGAGAGGGGACAGCGAGAGAGAGAGAAAGCGAGAGAGAAAGGCAGCGAGAGAGAGAGAGAGAGAGGGCTTCTCAAGGTGCTCTTGTATTCCTGGTGTTTACCAGTCTCACCACACCACTCCTCAAGTGTCTGTTTGTTTGGGCAGACACTTAAAGACACAACCCCCAAGGAAAGGGAAAAATCACCCACTCGAATCCGAATCCAAACATACAAGTGCCAAAACGTGTCTGCTGCACTCACTGCACGTCTGATCTGTTGAGAACTAACTTAGTCATAATATTAAAAAAACATGTCTGCACCTTTTCATTTTTCTGTTCCATTTGGGAGGAGGTTTTGGAATAACAGTGTGAGAGAGTGTTGAGTCTGGGACTGCCACTGTAATTACTGTAGTGGATTGGCTGGGGTTTCATTCTGAAAGGTGCTCAGTTAACATAAAGAGGAACTGTACTGTTGATTTACGGTAGTGTTAATGGGATTTTCATCATTGGCACAAAATGTATAAACTTACTAACTAATATTGTCAATCCATTCAATTCAGATTTGTCTGTCTTGTTATGTTGTCTGCTAACTCTCTCCATCTCCTTTCTCTTTCCATTCCTACTCTTCCTTTACCCTTCTCTCACCCCCTCCCCTATCTCCCAGCTGCTGTCAGTCAGCCAGGCAGTCAGTCAGTCAGTCCAGCCTGTGTCCAGGCCTCCTCCAGGCCTCCATGTCTCTTTAACAACCTTCACATTCATGATTCCCAGAGGGACCAGCAGCCAGCTGGCCTGGGTCACCACGAAGAGAGAGAGAGAGAGAGAGAGAGAGAGAGAGAGAGAGAGATGAGAGAGAGAGAGAGAGAGAGAGAGAGAGAGAGAGAGAGAGAGAGAGAGAGAGAGAGAGAGAGAGAGAGAGAGAGATGAGAGAGAGAGAGAGAGAGAGAGAGAGAGAGAGAGAGAGAGAGAGAGAGAGAGAGAGAGAGAGAGAGAGAGAGAGAGAGAGAGGAGAGAGAGAGAGAGAGAGGAGAGAGAGGAGAGAGAGAGAGAGAGAGAGAGAGAGAGAGAGAGAGAGAGAGAGAGAGAGAGAGAGAGAGAGAGGAGAGAGAGAGAGAGAGAGAGAGAGATACGAGAGAGAGAGATGAGAGAGAGAGAGAGAGAGAGAGAGAGAGAGCATCAGCCCTCTCCTCCTCCCCCGCCCCTCCCTTCCTCCCTCCTCTCTCTCTCTCGTTCACCCTCTTTCAGCTGTCTCAGATGAGGGATTGAGGCAAGCAGCACGCTCCACACGCCACAGTATCAACTTAGCAGCACGCTCCACACGCCACAGTATCAACTTAGCAGCACGCTCCACACGCCACAGTATCAACTTAGCAGCACGCTCCACACGCCACAGTATCAACTTAGCAGCAAGCTCCACACGCCACAGTATCAACTTAGCAGCACGCTCCACACGCCACAGTATCAACTTAGCAGCACGCTCCACACGCCACAGTATCAACTTAGCAGCACGCTCCACACGCCACAGTATCAACTTAGCAGCACGCTCCACACGCCACAGTATCAACTTAGCAGCACGCTCCACACGCCACAGTATCAACTTAGCAGCACGCTCCACACGCCACAGTATCAACTTAGCAGCACGCTCCACACGCCACAGTATCAACTTAGCAGCACGCTCCAAACGCCACAGTATCAACTTAGCAGCACGCTCCACACGCCACAGTATCAACTTAGCAGCACGCTCCACACGCCACAGTATCAACTTAGCAGCACGCTCCACACGCCACAGTATCAACTTAGCAGCACGCTCCACACGCCACAGTATCAACTTAGCAGCACGCTCCACACGCCACAGTATCAACTTAGCAGCACGCTCCACACGCCACAGTATCAACTTAGCAGCACGCTCCACACGCCACAGTATCAACTTAGCAATGTGGAAAACAAAACAACAGTATCTCAGGTATTTGATGCACATAGCCGGCCTGCATAGTTTACAATGTAGGACGTTTTGAGTGACAAGTATGGGCCATTCATCATATCTAGGTTGTAATTTACTGTAGCAGGCTGTTTCTATGGGACGTTGAGTCTTGTGTGAAACTAGCCTAGTGAAACCATCAGCCTGTCAAGCCTGTTTCAGTCTGTTTCTGACACAGCCATAGAGTTTATTTATGCCTTTCTGGCTAGCTCTCAGACTAACTACAGTGCATTCAGAAAGTATTCAGACCCCTTGACTTTTTCCACATGTTGTTACATTACAGCCTTACTCTAAAATTGATTAAATTGTTTTTTCCCCTCAGCAATCTACACACAATACCCAATAATGACAAAGCAAAAACAGGTTTTTAGACATTTTTGCACATTTATCATTAAAAAAAAAACGGAGATAACATTTACATAAGTATTCAGACCTATTACTCAGTACTTTGTTGAAGCACCTTTGGCAGCGATTACAGCCTTGAGTATTCTTGGGTATGATGGTACAAGCTTGGCACACCTGGGGAGTTTCTCCTATTCTTTTCTGCAGATCCTCTCAAGCTTTGTCAGGTTGGATGGGGAGCGTCGCTGCACAGCTATTTTCAGGTCTCTCCAGAGATGTTCGATCGGGTTCAAGTCCGGGAGCTGGCTGGGCCACTCAAGGTCATTCAGCGACTTGTCCTGAAGCCACTTCTACGTTGTCTTGGCTGTGTGCTTAGGGTCATTGTCCTGTTGGAAGGTGAACCTTCGCCCCAGTCTGAGATCCTGAATCTGAGGTCCTGAGCGCTCTGGAGCAGGTTTTCATCAAGGATCTCTCTGTACTTTGCTCCGTTCATTTTTCCCTCGATCCTGACTAGTCTCCCAGTCCCTGCCACTGAAAAACATCCCAACAGCATGATGCTGCCATCACCATGCTGCACCGTAGGGATGGTGCCAGGTTTTCTCCAGACGTGACACTTGGCATTCAGGCCCAAGAGTTCAATCTTGGTTTCATCAGACCAGAGAATCTTGTTTCTCATGGTCTGAGAGTCCTTTAGGTGCCTTTTGGCAAACTCCAAGCGGGCTGTCATGTGCCTTTTACTGAGGAGTGGCTTTCGTCTGGCCACGCTACCATAAAGGCCTGATTGGTGGAGTGCTGCAGAGATGGTTATCCTTTTGGAAGGTTCTCCCATCTCCACAGAGGAACTCTGGAGCTCTGTCAGAGTGACCTTCGGGTTCTTGGTCACCTTCCTGACCAAGGCCCTTCTCCCCCGATTGCTCAGTTTGGCCGGGCGGCCAGCTCTAGGAAGAGTCTTGGTGGTTCCAAACTTCTTCCATTTAAGAATGATGGAGGCCACTGTGTTCTTGGGAACCTTCAATGCTGCAGAAATGTTTTGGTACCCTTCCCCAGATCTGTGCCTCGACACAATCCTGTCTCGGAGCGCTACGGACAATTCCTTTGACCTCATGGCTTGGTTTTTGCTCTGACATGCACTGTCAACTGTGGGACCTTATAGACAGGTGTGTGTCTTTCCAAATCATGTCCAATCAATTGAATTTACTGCAGGTGGACTCCAATCAAGTTGTAGAAACATCTTAAGGATGATCAATGGAAACAGGATGCACCTGAGCTCAGTTTCGAGTCTCATAGCAAAGGGAATTTCTTTTTTTTTGCAAACATTTCTAAAAACCTGTTTTCACTTTGTCATTATGGGGTATTGTGTGTAGATTGATGAGGAAAATGTTTAATTTAATCAATTTTAGAATAAGGCTGTAACGTAACAAAATGTGGAAAAAGTCAAGGGGTCTGAATACTTTCCGAATGCACTGTAGGAACCACCTGACAGCATAGGGATTCATATCAAAGGTTAACCAATGTCTTGGTCCTCTTAGCAGCGTTTCCTATATTAATTGGATAGATCAGTGCTACCTGATATTCCCCTTATAGATCATACTGCTGTCATGGTTCCTGTTCTGTACTAAAGCAAGCCTTTCCTCTCTATTATAAGTACTTTAACATCAGCACTAATACAACTCTACAAACACACACACACACAGCACACACACACACACACACACACACACACACACACACACACACACACACACACACACACACACACACAGTCACACACACCACTCCAACACACACACACACACACACACACAGCCACACACACCACTCCAACACACACACACACACACAGCCACACACACCACTCCAACACACACACACACACACACACACACACACACACACACAGCCACACACACACACACAGCAACACACACACAGCAACACACACACCACTCCAACACACACAACTCAACACTCCTCGGCAGAGCCGGCTCCAGGCATACGTGAACTCAGTCTGTGTCTCAACTGTTGAGAGTTAGAATAGTAGAATACACAATGTGCAAGTTAGAAATGTGGTTGTGCATCAGCAATATTTGTTGTTTTATTTGTCAGCCACAGACAGTCACTCAATTAGCCATGTCAGCCTCCTCCACCTCCACCTCAGTCTCAACAGTACTTCTGTCAGTCAGCGCCTGCCCTACACTGGCCTGCCTGCATTCCAAATAACACCCTATTCCCTATATGGCTCTGGTCAAAAGTAGTGCACTATACAGGGAATAGGGTGCGATTTGGATGCAGACCTAGACTCTCTCTGTAGTGCTGTGACCAATGAGACAATGAGGCTGGGGTTAACATACCACAGAGACCAGACTACAGCACAGTGGGTTAGATCAGGTCTGTCTAGACTACAACACAGTGGGTTTGATCAGGTCTGTCTAGACTACAACACAGTGGGTTAGATCAGGTCTGTCTAGACTACAACACAGTGGGTTAGATCAGGTCTGTCTAGACTACAACACAGTGGGTTAGATCAGGTCTGTCTAGACTACAACACAGTGGGTTTGATCAGGTCTGTCTAGACTACAACACAGTGGGTTAGATCAGGTCTGTAGATCAGGTCTGTCTAGACTACAACACAGTGGGTTAGATCAGGTCTGTCTAGACTACAACACAGCGGGTTAGATCAGGTCTGTCTAGACTACAACACAGTAGGGTAGATCAGGTCTGTCTAGACTACAACACAGTGGGTTAGATCAGGTCTGTCTAGACTACAACACAGTGGGTTAGATCAGGTCTGTCTAGACTACAACACAGTGGGTTTGATCAGGTCTGTCTAGACTACAACACAGTGGGTTAGATCAGGTCTGTCTAGACTACAACACAGTGGGTTAGATCAGGTCTGTCTAGACTACAACACAGTAGGGTAGATCAGGTCTGTCTAGACTACAACACAGTGGGTTTGATCAGGTCTGTCTAGACTACAACACAGTAGGTTAGATCAGGTCTGTCTAGACTATAACACAGTGGGTTAGATCAGGTCTGTCTAGACTACAACACAGTGGGTTAGATCAGGTCTGTCTAGACTACAACACAGTGGGTTAGATCAGGTCTGTCTAGACTACAACACAGTAGGGTAGATCAGGTCTGTCTAGACTACAACACAGTGGGTTAGATCAGGTCTGTCTAGACTACAACACAGTGGGTTAGATCAGGTCTGTCTAGACTACAACACAGTGGGTTTGATCAGGTCTGTCTAGACTACAACACAGTGGGTTAGATCAGGTCTGTCTAGACTACAACACAGTGGGTTAGATCAGGTCTGTCTAGACTACAACACAGTAGGGTAGATCAGGTCTGTCTAGACTACAACACAGTGGGTTAGATCAGGTCTGTCTAGACTACAACATAGTGGGTTAGATCAGGTCTGTCTGTATGCAGCTGTATACAGACTCAGAGGGTCGGTTATACCAGGCTGTAGTACTGGAGGGTTGAGAATACTGGAGTCTGATGGTGGGTCTGTCTGTCTGCCTGTCTGTCTGGCCCTAACCTCCATTAGCTCTGTGAGAGTTGGTAAAATGGAAGTGTGAGTGAGGCAATCAATCACATAACTGGTTAGTGAAAAAAGCAAGCACGAAAACCAATGGTGATTCTGGCCACTGTGTCTGTTGCTTACAACAAAGCACCATTAGATGTCTATTTACTGTCTAGACCCACTTACTAAATGTACACTACGCATAACAGATTAAAAGCAGTCTGAGACGACATCACTAATATTCCCCAGACTGCTGACATCTTCCATGTGGCTCTACTGTCTGAGGAAGTCATCTGACCCTGACAGGCCACCATAACACCTCCCCATTCAGCCTTCAACCTGTCAATCAACACCCAGACCTGGGGCCCCTCCCCTGCGATAGTGGGAGCCAATCAGGCTGGGCAGCTGTCCGTCTATCTCCCACCACTCAATCACAGCAGGCAATCTCATGTCCTGAGCCACGTTCCCACAGAGGCCAGGGCCGAGACCCAGGCAGTGGAATGTGACTGCCCCATCCACCACTGTCTGCTCTGCACTGCAGACCCACTAATGTGCCTGTCTGGGGCTGGGGGATGGGTTATAGGGTTGGGAGGTGAGGGGAGGCTGGGGCTGTGGCTGAGGGTTGGGGCTGATGTTGCCTGGCTCCATGCCAGCCAAACGTCAGGGGAGTGGGGGATAGAGGGGTGGAGGGAGAAGAGGCGGGGGAGTGGATAGCTTCCAGTCTCCCCTCCACACACACACAGAGAGAGAGAGAGAGAGTCAGCCTGGCCTCGGGGCCCAGCAAAGTGCTCATTTATCAGCCCTGTGTTGTGAGAGGAGTCCAGCTGGCAGGGCCGTCTCTACTATCTATCTACCTTTTAACTGAATTAACCTCCATCAGGAGGAGAGGAGAGGCCGCAGGCTGCCTCCCAAATAGCACTATATTATCTATCTAGTGCACTTGGGCCCAAGTCACAATAAGTGCACTATATAGGGAATAGGTTGCCATCTGGGACGCAGCTCCAGTGTGTCACAGTAAGACAACGTACTGTAGCTAGCAGAGGCAGGTCAGAGAGACAGGGTTAAAACACAGTGTTAGATACACCCCACACACATAGCTCGTAACCATAACAACAGACACACTCACTACAGAGAGAGTTGAACTCATGGAACTCACAATCAAGCAGTACATTGTGCCAGCCACAGCTGAGAGTAGCCACACAGCAGAGAAGAGAACAACTGATGGTGGTACATAACAATGGACTTCACCTATGATACAGTCGGTCTGAGCTGTAGTTCTACAACATCCACTAAACATGAAACTACTAAACAACGGTCTGTATGATTAAAAAACAAAACATCTAAGAGACCCAGGGAGGGATCTGTGAAACTCTAACCAAATCAATCTATCAAGTATTACAGCTAACAAAGCAACACGGTCGCAAATGAGATAAGAGAGAGAAAGAGAGATAAAGATTCCCTCACCGTGATACAGGCCAAGTTCCCACTCTTCTACTCTCTGGTTTCATCTGACTGAATGACTTTAGCTCAAACTCTCCCAGATCTAACTCAGCTCCACTAAACTGAGCCCAAACTTATGTCCCTGGCTGGCTGTATTCGGACCCACAGTGACGCAACTGCACAGACCGACGGGCCTTCCACGGTGATGATCGTCAGCAGGCCTGTGGTTACGTCCCAAATTGTACACTATTCCCTATATAGTGCACTATTTTTGACAAGAGCCCTATAGACCTTGGTCAAAAGTAGTGCACATAAAGGGAATAGGGTGCCATTTGGGACGCATCCTCTGTCTCTCCCAAACCCCTTCATCATGATCTCTAATGTACTTTAACACATGGTTGTGTTTGGCTCAGACTGTGCTCATCCCCCAGACTTAACCACCACCTGCATTAACCTGTAATAACACACGTTGGTTTCTCTCTCCCCGCGGCCACATGTAGCCAGGCCACAGAACAGTCTTTATGTCAGTGCAGGTGTTGACCTGTATTGTTGGTAGTAGGCCTAGTGTTCTGACAGCAGAGGATGGTATAAAGTGTGTAGGAAGAGGACTACAGTCTGCCCTTCAGATTTACCAACCCTGTCTCAAACTATCAACCATATAGTACATCAACAAAAAGAGCTGGAAAGATGGAAAAGTAATGATAACTAACGATAATCACAATTTATTAGGAGGGAGAATATAGACAGTAGTAATGACATAGGTTGTCAAGGTTTATTTGTTTTTTACCATTCAATGTTCCACTTGGTAAAATGCTGCCACATAGATTAAACATAAAACCCCAGCCATGCTTTCTCCCAGAGGGAAGGAGCCATTTACTGTCTTACCTCTAACCTCTGACCTCTGACCTCCCGGGCTTCTGTATCACCCATCAACCCTTCCTCTCATTAATGTGGTTTCATTAATGATATTTATTAATGCTGTCTTCCTCTTTGACACCCGCCCAGTCGGCCCGGTGTGACTGATGTCTGTGTGAGTGCTCTGGCCACCTTCCTGAACAGCCACTCAGGTTTCCCCTGTTCCCTCCCTGGACTGGCCAGATGACTTCATCACTATTAACCCTGAGAGGAGAACGCGAGAGCGGGGTTAGAACAGGGACGAGCGGGAATCAGGTGCAAAGGGAAGAGATCGCGCCTGGGCCGGGATGAGTCAATCAAACCCTATCGGGTCAGGGTGAAACACTTTCATTCCCCGTAAGAGTGGAGCAGAGAGCTATCTGGGGACCTGAGGCCCTTTGGAGTCATCACTAGTTAGGGAACATTGAACCTAACCTAACCAGGACTGTATATGGAGTTATGGAACATTGAACCTAACCAGGACTGTATGTGGAGTTATGGAACATTGAACCTAACCTAACCAGGACTGTATGTGGAGTCACTTTTAAAGTGGGAAATAAATATTATCCTGGGCTTTAAATGGATAGACCTCTCAAATGGCACCCTATTCCCTATATAGTGCACTACCTCTGGTCAAATATAGTGCACGATATATGGAATAGGGTGCCATTTGGGACCTCCTCTATGTACGGAGAAGAGAGTGAACAGCGATATTAAAACACTTGTTTGTTTCAATACCTGCGTCATGTCTCTTCTCGTCAGGCATGTTCAGCCAGCTAGTGTGTTTACTCTGTACTGTACAGTACCTTCTGCTAACAGGATTTATAATTAGGTTATAAATCTAAAGCCTTAACTTTCCTGGCAATAGTCTTTGTGGGCCCAGACCCTTCTAACTCCTCCTCCCCCTCTCCTCTCCTTTCCTCTCCTCCCCCCAGCCCCTAAAAACCACGGTATGGGTTCCCCATCTGCGGCAGCTATAGAATGGAGGGAGAGAGAGTGCCAGCAAGCCCCTGTGGGTCTAATAAGATGGTCTAATCCCCCCCAACACCTCCTCATCCTCCACCATCCCTCCCCCCAACACCTCCTCAACCTCCACCACCCCTCCCCCCAACACCTCCTCATCCTCCACCATCCCTCCCCCCAACACCTCCTCATCCTCCACCATCCCTCCCCCCAACACCTCCTCAACCTCCACCACCCCTCCCCCCAACACCTCCTCATCCTCCATCACCCCTCCCCCAATACCTCCTCAACCTCCACCACCACCTCTACCACCTCTACCCACCAATGCCTGCCCACTATCCACTCCTCCATGTGCCCCAAAACTCCACCACAACCCCCATTAGCTCACTTTTATTACATTTCCCACATGCCACAGAGAGGTGACACACACGCCTCTCCCGCTCACCTCCCCTCCACCTCCTGTACCCCCTCTCTGGCCAAGAGCTGGGGACTGTTAAACTCATTTCTTCTGGGACTACAGGAGGCAGACAGACAGCCTGACGGAAAGTAGTGGGAGTCTCTCTGTACTGTAGTCTCTCTGTACTGTAGTCTCTCTGTACTGTAGTCTCTCTGTACTGTAGTCTCTCTGTACTGTAGTCTCTCTGTACTGTAGTATATCTGTACTGGTACTGTAGTCTCTCTGTACTGTAGTCTCTCTGTACTGTAGTATCTCTGTACTGTAGTCTCTCTGTACTGTAGTCTCTCTGTACTGGTACTGTAGTCTCTCTGTACTGTAGTCTCTCTGTACTGTAGTCTCTCTGTACTGGAGTCTCTCTGTACTGTAGTCTCTCTGTACTGTAGTCTCTCTGTACTGTAGTCTCTCTGTACTGTAGTCTCTCTGTACTGGTACTGTAGTCTCTCTGTACTGTAGTCTCTCTGTACTGTAGTCTCTCTGTACTGTAGTCTCTCTGTACTGGAGTCTCTCTGTACTGGAGTCTCTCTGTACTGGTACTGTAGTCTCTCTGTACTGGAGTCTCTCTGTACTGTAGTCTCTCTGTACTGGTACTGTAGTCTCTCTGTACTGGAGTCTCTCTGTACTGGAGTCTCTCTGTACTGTAGTCTCTCTGTACTGGAGTCTCTCTGTACTGTAGTCTCTCTGTACTGGTACTGTAGTCTCTCTGTACTGGAGTCTCTCTGTACTGTAGTCTCTCTGTACTGTAGTATCTCTGTACTGTAGTCTCTCTGTACTGTAGTCTCTCTGTCTGGTACTGTAGTCTCTCTGTACTGTAGTCTCTCTGTACTGTAGTCCTCTCTGTACTGTAGTCTCTCTGTACTGGTCTGTAGTCTCTCTGTACTGTAGTCTCTCTGTACTGGAGTCTCTCTGTACTGGTACTGTAGTCTCTCTGTACTGGAGTCTCTCTGTACTGTAGTGATCCCTCTGTACTGTAGTCTCTCTGTACTGTAGTCTCTCTGTACTGTAGTCTCTCTGTACTGTAGTCTCTCTGTACTGTAGTCTCTCTGTACTGTAGTCTCTCTGTACTGTAGTCTATCTGTACTGTCTGTACTGTAGTCTCTCTGTACTGTAGTCTCTCTGTACTGTAGTCTCTCTGTACTGTAGTCTCTCTGTACTGTGTCAGTAGCGTACTGTAGTCTCTCTGTACTGTAGTCTCTCTGTACTGTAGTCTCTCTGTACTGGAGTCTCTCTGTACTGGAGTCTCTCTGTACTGGGTACTGTAGTCTCTCTGTACTGGAGTCTCTCTGTACTGTAGTCTCTCTGTACTGTAGTCTCTCTGTACTGGAGTCTCTCTGTACTGTAGTCTCTCTGTACTGTAGTCTCTCTGTACTGTAGTCTCTCTGTACTGGAGTCTCTCTGTACTGGTACTGTAGTCTCTCTGTACTGTAGTCTCTCTGTACTGTAGTCTCTCTGTACTGTAGTCTCTCTGTACTGGTACTGTAGTCTCTCTGTACTGGAGTCTCTCTGTACTGTAGTCTCTCTGTACTGTAGTCTCTCTGTACTGGAGTCTCTCTGTACTGTAGTCTCTCTGTACTGTAGTCTCTCTGTACTGTAGTCTCTCTGTACTGGTACTGTAGTCTCTCTGTACTGTAGTCTCTCTGTACTGGAGTCTCTCTGTACTGTAGTCTCTCTGTACTGGAGTCTCTCTGTACTGGAGTCTCTCTGTACTGTAGTCTCTCTGTACTGTAGTCTCTCTGTACTGTAGTCTCTCTGTACTGGAGTCTCTCTGTACTGTAGTCTCTCTGTACTGGAGTCTCTCTGTACTGGAGTCTCTCTGTACTGTAGTCTCTCTGTACTGTAGTCTCTCTGTACTGGAGTCTCTCTGTACCTGTACTGGAGTCTCTCTGTACTGTAGTCTCTCTGTACTGTAGTCTCTCTGTACTGGAGTCTCTCTGTACTGGAGTCTCTCTGTACTGGAGTCTCTCTGTACTGTAGTTTCTCTGTACTGGAGTCTCTCTGTACTGTAGTCTCTCTGTACTGGAGTCTCTCTGTACTGTAGTCTCTCTGTACTGTAGTCTCTCTGTACTGGAGTCTCTCTGTACTGTAGTCTCTCTGTACTGGAGTCTCTCTGTACTGTAGTCTCTCTGTACTGTAGTCTATCTGTACTGGTACTGTAGTCTCTCTGTACTGTAGTCTCTCTGTACTGTAGTCTCTCTGTACTGTAGTCTCTCTGTACTGTAGTCTCTCTGTACTGTAGTCTATCTGTACTGGTACTGTAGTCTCTCTGTACTGTAGTCTCTCTGTACTGTAGTCTCTCTGTACTATACTCTCTCTGTACTGGAGTCTCTCTGTACTGTAGTATCTCTGTACTGGTACTGTAGTCTCTCTGTACTGTAGTCTCTCTGTACTGTAGTCTCTCTGTACTGTAGTATATCTGTACTGGTACTGTAGTCTCTCTGTACTGTAGTCTCTCTGTACTGTAGTCTCTCTGTACTGTAGTCTCTCTGTACTGTAGTCTCTCTGTACTGGTACTGTAGTCTCTCTGTACTGGAGTCTCTCTGTACTGGAGTCTCTCTGTACTGGTACTGTAGTCTCTCTGTACTGTAGTCTCTCTGTACTGGAGTCTCTCTGTACTGTAGTCTCTCTGTACTGG